>NW_010298362.1:2490-24948 GCF_000700745.2 Antrostomus carolinensis
ATACTGCTGAATACATTGTCACACTCCACAAATTACATATAATGAGCAATAAGGATTGGCCTTATTTTCTACTGCCTTCCATCTTATTGCTATTTACCTCCACAAAAAACAAGTGTCGAAGAGGTGACATTAGCAAGAGTGCCAATTCCTCAGCAGCTCATCATGTTTTAAGTTGAACCTTCATTCATAAAAGAGGCCAAAAAACTGAACACTTCAGAAAATTTTATCTAAAAATTTTAACAAGTTGCAAAATGCATTTCTAGTTTATTTCTGAGTCAATCCATTTTATGCTTACTTCTGTTAAATATCGTAGTTTGTCAATAATCAGGCTCTAGTCTTCTTGTTTCAATATGCCTTATAGCAAGTAATTCAAGAAAGCGAGGTTTTGAAATTAGTCTTGTTCTGATCTTGTTTTCCCTGTTGGATTTCATCTTTCAGCAATAGCTGATATCCATGTCCAGATATTAGTAACAGTTGCTATCCATCAGGATTATGCTCTTTTGGACTTGTTCAAGTTCACAATTAAAATGAATAATAACTCACTGTTGTTGCTGACAAGTTCACATCTCTCTTTGTGTTGCTGTTTTACTTTTACTGTTAAGATTAAAAGGGCCCCAAGGCAGGTGGGGTGAAACAGAAATTTAACAGAAGTTCTGAAAATCAATGTAACTCATGATCCAAAGGTGCTGTGCTGGATTCAAACCAGCTGAAATAATACCTTCTTACATAGGATAGATGAGGAACAGTTTTCCCCTTGCCACAATTAAAATGCATGTAACAAAAATGGATAGGTATTCCTGAGAGCCTTAAGTGAGACAACTCCCCAGATGCAATGACTGCCCAGCATCTAAATTACCAGGCAGAGTTTACAGAGCAGAGATGAGAAGCACTATGGCCAAGTAAGAAAATCCCGTTCATCTAAAATGTGGCCCAAAGCCAACGTTTCCCAATAATAGTAGGTGACAGGCCAGAGCTGATCCAATGTGCATTTTAATTGGTGGCAAACTCAAGTAACAAGCCATTGCTGCTTATCTGTCAAAGAAGAAAAAAATCCAAACATGTAGCACTGTGCTTACACGTTTTACATGTATTTGTATATAAATTATTTGAAGGTCTGTGGTATTTACCAGGAACAAAACCAGTTTTTTTCCCCACTAATTTCCCAGTACATACATCTCCAGAAGAGAAACAAATGGGAAAAGATAATATCTCTGTGGTCTGATGGAGTGAAGAAGACCCTGAGTCATACTTAAAGCAGCTTGATAAATTGATCAGCGTCAGCTCATGTAGGTAAAAGTTCTCAGAGGAAAAATGGCAACTATATGTAATGATGCTTTTGCTTCATTTAAATACTGTGAAAAAGTGAAATAGCCTAATGTGAGCTTTTCAGAGCAAAAGCATGCCACTGACTTGAAAAAGCTTCCTTCATGTTTTAAACAGCTTCCCTAGTCTTTAACTGTTTTCATTCAGGTTTAACTTTAAAGCATGAAAAATGAGCACTAAAACTTGTATCAGCCCCTGGGTTAGCAAAAACACCCTTCATTAGCATACATAGCACCTTCTCCCCCTTTGTTTTGTTACTGGTTTGTTGTTTTTTTTTTTAACCTCTATATTAACTAAACAAATCTGATCAGTCTGAAGGGGCTGAAAGAAGATTGCATTGTTTAAGGGCAAGCTTTTGAAACCAAAAGGACTCTAACCAATTTCTTACAACAGAGAGGTGGGTACAGTTTCATGTGTTGCAGAGTATTCATGTGCTGCTCAGAAGAGCACAGATTGCATTCCATCAAAGGCAATTTTTCAGAGGTTGTCCCTCCTTTTGCTTTCCACGGAAATGAATCTATACCATTTACATGGAGTGCTTAACCTTCAGACTGTCCTTACTACAGCAACACTACTCCTATTGCAGATACATGTTTACTTAGACAAATCTAATTTACCCTTTGTTAATGTGTGCTGTCTTTACTTGCTATATTACATTAAAGTAGAAATAGAGTTACAAAAAATTATCTTGCTTAAAATCATTCATAAGCTTTCATCAAGGGAATAAATTTACCAATTTCCCTCTTAGTTTATAACCATCCACTGTACTAACTTGACCTTTACCTAAACAGGGCTATAATTGCAGTTAAGATTATATAATTTACAATAACAACAAAAAATTACTTTTGAGGAACTGCTACTGGGCATGAATGTCTCACAGCCATTAAATGCATCATTCATCTTGAGAAGAAAATTATTCTTATCCACGTCGACATTTTTAACATAAACTGTAGTACTCTCTGTTGGCACTTTTTTACGTACCCATTAATCTCAATAGTAAAGCATAAGTCTCACCCACCTATTCTCTGAAGTTTGGATGTCACTACTGTGTACAATAAAAATTGTATATTCATGAACTCCATTTGTTTTATGTCCTTCTCTCTGTCAAAGTCTCCCAAGCAGCATATGCTTTGCTCTGTGGAGAATAAAATCAAATTTGTCTGTCTTGTCATATTGTCATCAAAGTGATACTATCACAATTAGATTAACATTTTGCGAAGGAGCTGAAGGGAGGGAAAGGAAATAGGAACATATTATAGAGAATCCCAGTTAACCCTTTCTCTGGCATAAACCCCCCTCTCAGTGGCATCCAGAGGTAAGGCAAGCAATCTGGATCCACAGTAAGCGACATTGTCCAGCTATTGCGGTCCTCCTCAGAGTCAGTGAGGTTACTTATCAGCCCTGCAAGGTACATTTGCATCCAGAGGGCTGTCATTACTAGTAAGAACAAGAATTGTTGGGAGCACTTCCCAGACTTTTTTAACAAACCAGTGATGAGTGAGCGTGCAGCCACCCAGAGAGAGACCGGGTCCGGCCAGCTGCTGGGAGTACGCCTGCACTCCTGCTCCAGCACCATACACCAAGCAATAACAGGATGCTGTGGAGCCAACAGAGCACAGTGGGTATGTCTGACAACCAGGAAATAAAGAGTTTGTTAGCAGAGCAAAAAGAGCAATCAGTTCTTTTTTTCAGATTTTGCTTCAGCTCTACCTTCACATTTATTCGTTTGTTAAAAGAAAAAAATACAAATTGGTGATTTGGTCAGATAAAGAGAAAAAAACCAGCCTGTTGTACATAGGTGAAGAAAAAGTGTTTCTAAATTTACTCACACTGTGCAGAGTTGCATTTCCCCACCCCCTTCCAGTGTACAGACAATGCCTGTGCAATAAATTATGCTTGCCCAGGACAAAGATATGTATCTGTACAACTTATCTTCTTATTACAATTGCATCATCTGCACATTGATCTCCTTCTCCAGGGATTAATTCTAACATGAGCAGTCTCTGATACTTATTCTTCAAGACAGGCCTGCCAAGGATGTATTTTCTCTTTGTTTTCCTGCATGTGAAGTTACCCACCAAACTGATAAATTCGACTGCTGGGCGCACACATGTCACAGCATTCCTACTCTGACTTAGAATTTCTATGAAAGTTATCAGCTGCTCGGACTGGAACTATTTGTTCAATATATTTCCTGTAAAGCCAGGTCATATAGTTACTATAATTTGCATTGCAAAATATTTTAAAAATGAAAAAAAAAACAACAAAAAAAGATTTTTTAAAAAGGACCAAAAGTAAGTCTTATGCCTCCATGCAGAATATTATGGTATTTCCCACTGACAGAAATCAATGTTGCCCACATCTCTGGGAAAGAAATTCTATTTTCTCTAGTGAAATACATTCTTTTTCCTAGACCTATACTGTTCTCATGTGCAAGGATTTAAGGACATCTTCTCTTTTATGTAAGAGAAAATGGAAAATCACCTAGGACTGAATCTTATATGCCACGATGCTTGCACATAGTAGCCAAATAATATGGGAGCAAACTGCACATGCAAAGAGTGAGAGAGCAAATATTTTTTGTCCTACATTTTAAAAAATGTTGATTGTTTGAAGAGAGGGTCATAGGACGGAGCACTGTGGACAGAGGGTTGGGAAAGGGAGGGGGAATGCACACTAAAGGGATGATAAAGTAATGAATAGAAATGCAAACAGAAGAGGCAGTGGGGAAAGCACAGGCAGAACAATATACTGAACAGAGCAGTATTATATTCACACAAAAAAATTATAAGGTCAAAAAAGAGGAGAAGAAACTTTGACTTTGAGATTTTGCCAAGAGGCAGCTTTTGGTAATCAAGGCAGTTCTAGTAGAGCATAGAAATGAAAGCCAACTGGAAGAGATTCAGAAGAACTGAAGTAACTTAAGGTAATGGTGACAGACTGCCTGTCCGCTTAATTTGGAAGTAAAGGGAATATGGGAAGGCCAGCATGGCGGTGGGGGATGAATTTCAGAGATGCCTCTTCATTCATATCGGCAAAGGAAGTAGCTAGAGAACAGTGACAGGTATGGGAAGAAAATAAGAGGAAGGCAAGAGCTGGCAGAATAGTGGTGTCTGTCCTATGTAGAAAACATTACTTCTCTCAAGAGCTGGCAATTTCAATGACAGAAAGGAAAACAGGACTTTAAAATCCCTTCTAAAACCTGCTCTATTCTGGCTGTAGCGTGTTGTTCACCCTTGCCTGAATGCAGAAAGAAGCTTTTGCTACCATTTCAGACACAATACCTATGGACTGATCTCATGGGTGCCCTCAACTCTCACTGAAGTCAATAGGAGTTAAGGGCGTTCAGCACTTTCCAGGGTCAGGCCATGTATCACTTAAAAATAACTCACCAACATTAAACATCATTAAAGAAACTAATGCTCATTAACTAGCAATAGACCACTGGGAAGGGATCAATAGTTGTCTCCGAAATCATCTTACCTATTACAGCATATGCATACTCTTCTTAATGACAGTGAAGGATAGTGACACTGAATGATAGGTCACTGATGACAGTGAATGGGAAAGACTGCTTCTTAATTAATCAGGACAGTATTAGCAAAGAATTCCACTTAACAGGGATACATCTGGGGGCCTAACCAGGTGATTAAGAGGAATGATGTGACCCTCGGTGAAACAAAGTGGAGGCTTAAGAAGAAATACAACGAACACCCTTTTTATTATTGTGTTTTTCTTCAGAACAGAGTGCTGTATTTCATCCCACATTTTTCATGGCATTGCTTTTCTTTGTTTGTCTCTTAATAATTGGAGCAACTTTGTAATCAGGCAGGTTGATTCTGAGCCTGCCAATGGAAAGGATTCTGTGGTGTGGCACTAACATGCTGTTATGCCTGGACTGAGTGGCTCTTGTTCTGCAGCCCTTGTTTAGTGAAAGTTTTTACTGTATTTAACTAGACTTGTGGTTTGCCCTGATCTGGCTTTGAGTCCATTATTTGACAGAGAGCGAACAGTCAAGGCTTGCCTGCCTTATATAATGTAAGAAAGTATTGCACGATTTGGGCTCAAATTATGGGTATAGTTTCCCTTTTCTGATCTAGCTCTGCATGCCCTTTCCTACAGGATCTGCATATGTGAAATTAGGGAGACCTCCAAGTGCGGAGCACTTTCTGCAGCCTTCAAGAGATTCTCTCGTGGTAATTTTAAGAAAAACATAAAAGCAGCACAATCTTATCTGCATTCCACTGGTACATAATGACCCTCCCCATCTGACTGAATTTATTGTAATCCCTATAAACCTAAACCTCAAAGAATTCCAATGCCTTATGCATCTCTCCTGTTCTAATTTATGAGAAGTTGGTAATGTGCCATCTGGAGGTTTCACTGCCATTGGGAAGCACGTTCAGCCCATAGTGGAAGTAAGTCAGGCCAAAAGGAGAAAGAAAAGCTATTGCAGGGGAAGGAGACGATCTGGTTTCAAGGAACAAGTGTCATGAACTCACAAAGATAAAAAATACATTTCAGAGAAATAAGTTTTAACTTGCATGATCGGCACATACACAGCTGATAACCAAAGGTCTCAACCTAAGGACATTAGCAGCATTACAGGGCAAGCCTTACACAAGGACAAAATGTTCTTGAACAATTTCTGCACTGTATTAGACACAAACAGGTTTTTCGTCAAAAGTGAAGTCATGTCATGCTTCTTACTTCACCTCTTTTAATCTTCCCTGAACAAACATATTTATTGTGGTGGTTTCAAGTAAATTTCCAGTTCACATACTTCTCCTGTGAAACAACAAAGGGCTTACTGGGGGGAACGTTTAGGCTGATTGGCTGATCTACACCCAGGTCATCAGAGGTCTGAGACCCATTTTACTTATTGAAAGCATATGCCTGTCTATGATTTTATTCCTTTTATTAAGCTACTTAAACAAAAATAACACTGAAAACCGTATGTCACCAAAGTCATAATTACTAACCTATGAAGAGAGCAATTCAGCTGTCAGGCTGGATCAAATCAACAAGTTAGACACAGTACTGAGAAGCATATTAGATCAAAAAATATACTAAATAATCCTATTAATACTAAAATAATCAATCCTAACACCATCTTAAACAGATTCCCTAATACATCCTAAAGAGGATATTAAGAAGGCAGCTGTTCGTTCATTACACATACCAATCACAGAATATCTTAATATTGAAACAAAACCATCATCTAACATCTGATCCATGTCCTCAACACCAGTTATAATGTTCTCTCTTCAAACAATTGTTCTTTCTCTTCGCGAATGAGCAAACCTTTGTCTTCCAGGCTCTGTCTCCAGCAGAGTTACTGAGATAGAGATGTTAATAACACTTGTAACAGAAGAGTCTCCTGTTGACCTGAAGGTACAAAAGAAAGTTTCAGATCACTCACCAAAGGCAGGACCCCATTTCCAATATAGCATTTAATATGACTGAGGAACTGTCTCACTAAAGTTTTCTTCATGAAGGCTTGACTGGTGCTCGCACCCACCTCTACACAAACAGCCATAGTGAAAAAAATTCACAGGTCACAACAGGATTAAAACTCCTCCAGCAGGTCAGGCAAAGCTTATTTTGTGGCAGCAGCAGAGTGAGTCTCCCAGGCACTGCCTTCTCCCTGGTGCTTTCCAGCACTGAAACTGTGCAACTTCTTAGCCCTGTTTTTTACTGTACACAGCCAAAAGACTCAGTGCTTGCACAGCAGGGTGGACTGCCAGTCTCTGCCTCTCTGTCAGTGCTGAGCATGAGACCAGTGTGGCACTGCCAGCCAGGGAAGAGTTTGGGTCAGCAAATACCTCATCTGAATCCTTTCTTTCCCTGCTCCTCTCTCCTCTCCCCTTCTGGGGCAGGCAAGGCAGGAACAGCTTCTCCCACATCCTTGGAGAACTTGGAGCAGGCAGGGCAGGGCAAGAAGGGGATTCCTGCAACTCCTCGCTGGGCTGACGGAGAGACTGAGAGGCTAAGGAGGGAACCAACCTTGGGAGATGCTCTGTCAGTGCCAGGGGAGGTGGGCTCCTGCCACAGGAGTCTTTAGTACTGCATGTAGCCATGATTTCTTGTCCCATCAGCCTGCTACCCTAAATAGCTGCCCTTGTGGTCTATGCCAAAAGCTGGATCTCTCTCAAAATAGGAATTTCAAAGGAGTTAGGAGGTCTCCTTGTAAATGAAAGGTAGGTAAAATAAAGTAAATCACTACCTCAGAATATAATCGAAAGATGTATTCACAAACTTTGCAACTCTTCATCTGTCTTGGGCTCTAGTAAGTTAAGAACCATCAAGTCCCATGTACTTTTCTTCAGAGTTAAGGAAGAGGCTGAAGACTGATGATCTTATTTCCCCTCACACATCCATATTGGAGACTCTGGATGAGTAGCCTTTCCTGAGGTGTCTTCTGAATCAATACACTCACCATTTGTTCTTTTCACCTCTCCAAGAACTTCATCCAGATGAGACACAAAGTGCACTATGTCCGGTCAATTTCCGAATAGAACACATTGTTCTTGGACCAATTTTTGAAAGTATCATTTTAATGAGTTATTTAAAAATAGTTGGTATTTTGAACACTGTGGAGTCTGCAAGTCTGATCTTCCCTCTGCCAAACACTAAAAAAAAGAAAAATCTAGTTACAAGATCATGATGGATTTTTAATTTATTTTCATGGATTTTGGGCAACATTATGTCACCAATCCAAAAAGCATATACAAATAGATTAAAAACTGTATCTTCAATGACCAGGAGAATTCTCTAAGTATGAATCTAGTAGGGAAACCTCCCCACTTTTCTGGAAGTGGGGACACTATACCGCAAAGCTTACAAGATTCACCAGGACAGAGAAAAAACAATAAATGTGCAGCATAATTCAGTAGTTCATTGGCAAGGTGCTCAGCTAAGGCAACCCCAGTTTCCTGCCCTTATCACTGGATAAACCACAGAAACAGCTGGAACAGGACACAGGTATCACTAGTGGGAGTGAGGAGGATTCACAGGACCTGTGCCATGGGAGCTGGAAAGTTAACTTTTTAATGTCAGCTGTTATCAGTGGTTCTTTCCATGTTGCACAAATGAGCCAAAGGAACACGCCAAAACAAAACGAGGTACCTGCAAAAGAGGGAACATCACACCTCAAAAGTTCCCACATTGACTTTTACATGCCTAGGATCTGGTAATACCCATACATCCATTGGCTAAACCATTGCAACTGCCCTGGTGACTCCAAATCACAACATTCAGGAAAAGTCTGCCACACTCTTCTATGTTCTGTCAAGGCTTAAAAATAAATAAATAGATAAATAAATAAATAAATAAAAAGATCACTTTCATTTATTTCTGAGGCTTCTTGATCTCAGAAAAAGCAGTTCAACACCTACAGAATGCCTTCCCTAAGGAGATAACTGTACAAGCAAAGTTCAAGTATCCCATCATTGATTGCATGTGTTTCATGCTAAGCTCCTTCCACTGTAATGCACTTTCTACAATAGCTGATAGATTTTTCTAGTTTTCCTCTGGGAGTCCTAAATGACTTTGCTAGATAATTGTAAAAGCTTTTTTTCTATTTCTTTCACTGACAAAAACTTAATTCGTGAATGAAATGTTTGAAAATCTTTAGAAATACTTTATAATACATGTTGAGCCTCTTGAAAAGAAGGAAATCATGCAAACAGTAAAACACAAGTAGTGGTACAAGAATATGCTAAATTGCTGTAGCAATTTGATTTTCTAACCTCATGATACCACAGGTTGTGTAAACCTGAATCAAAATTCTCTGTGTACACTCTTATCAAACATTATGTTTGTTCTGATGCAGAAGCCTTCATTCCAGCAAGAATCTCTGTCCAGAAAAGTATTGACATTTGTGCTTAAATTTAAATGTAAGTCCCAATCAGTACAATGTAAAGGACATTTAAGCACCTGTATGCCTAAAAAGACACTGACAGAGTGCATATCTGAGTCAGAATTTTATTAATGTTCCCTGAAGGTTATATAAGATCAAATGGATAGGTTGACTTGGCATTGTATTGCAGTGACTTTGTACTGTGTTTGGGAAAATGAAACTGTTAATGAGATATCACCTGAATATTTTTTCATTGACACTCTGAGTAATAAAATGCGAAATACTTTATTTCCCCAAATGAGGTCAGCACACGTGTGGATAATTGCCTGAAACAATATAATTTTTGTTTAACTTGTTTAATTGTCTAGGTAACTTGTTTGTTCAAAATCAATATGCATTAAAAAAAAAAATAAATAAAAGAAGTCCTGTGGTTTGAACTTGTAAGAAGCCCTGGCTTTCATGATTAGTACTGAAGTCCCTGCTGTCAATCCTCTGGTGGTTTGACTTAATAAACACATAACAAAAAGTGGTTGTTCCTGTGCAGAGTTTTCAGTTTAAATAATCTGGAATTATGCAAGAGTCATCTTCTTTAACTACTTTCTCTCTGGGAATGCAGAGCAGATTAATATTCATTCCTTATATTTGTATTTATTTGTGCATTCAGCCCTTCTTTTGCCATGTGGCATAGAATCAGCTGAAAAAACAAATGTTTTAATTCCATTTTGATAACTATTTAGCATTACTTATTTATGTGAAAAAATACTACATAAGTATTCTATAGACAAATCATAAGGGACTAGAGAGACTCTTGAAAATATTGAGATAAATTTCTTTACGGGTATACCAATAAAACTGGCATCTAGCCACAATTTTTTCCATCTTTGGTACTAGATCCAGATTTCTGGATTTCTTCTGCTGAAAAGAGCACGGAGTTTGCACCTTAACACTTTAGCATTTGATTGCCAAGTTCTTCACTTGGAACTCTCCACTTGAGTTCTCAGCTGGAAGTGTGTGTAACATCTGTGTGTGGACTTGGCAAGAGGAGCCCGACATGCTGGGCAGTACATGAGTCCTCGTCACCATCTTGCAGGATCAGCTCCGTATCCCAATATTCAACACAACTCAGAGCATAGAGGTTGCCAGATCCACATTTATGCTCAAGTAAATGTCCGGTTTTTCAGAAATTGCCAAGAAAAGATAATTGGCTTCTATTTTCAGCCAACACCAAATTTATGCCAGTAGGCAAATCCTTCTGCACAAAGGGGTGAGAACCCTCGCTAGCATACATATGTTTGAAGAGTTTTACTGATGTTAAAGTAGCTTCACCAGTTGCTGTATTTGAGGCTCTGGCCCATAACACTTCAGAGTGCTGAACCTTATATTGAAAGCTGTGTATCACTTTAGTAGGGTTTTCAATCCCTCATTTTAGTAAAATAAATGCCACTCAAAGGCTGGATCACATTCCAATTATTCTCACAATAGTGGACACGGTAAGGAAACAGTGGACACTGTCGTGTGAAACAATTACATCATGTACAATCAAACAAGAAAGGAAAGGGAAAAGAAAGCACCTAAATCAACACACTGTGCATTCATTCATTTTACTGTGTCATTTAGCATATGGTCACTCATGTGATCAAGACAGTAACTGGCATTTTTCCCAGTTAATTCACCTCTTCTCTTTTCTCTTTGTCCTCTGTTGTATCACCAGTATTTCAGCAAGATTTCAGGTTGCAATCCCCTTGGAGAATGAATGGTCTTTATTAAGTGTCTGGAAAAAAACAACAACTTATTAGTGTATTGAGACTAATTATGGTGCTATGTTAATCAAATAAAGGATCACAATAAAAAAAAAAAGCTTGAAATCAACTTAAATATTTTTTTCTTTCTCTCTCTCTTTATATAAATGGAATGAAGTCCTATAGCTGTAACAGTTGTCTTAATAAAGTAAGTAACTTCTCAAAAAGTAAGGGCTTTTTCCCTGAGGTTTGGTGGTTACAGTGATGTGGACTGACTAATATTTTAAAGAGCTTAGCTGTGAATTGTTCACTGCAAATAAAAAGCAAGGCATGCGAATGTTCCTATGCATGCTCTTCTCAATTATATTTCCAAAGGTGTCCATTTGATTTTGATTTCTATTCAGCATTACATATTTGAAATCCAGACAAGTGAAGTCTAGACATCTGTAGTGCCCTGTCTCTTCTTTTTTTTTTTTTTTTGCACTATCTACGAATTTAGATGCACCTTCAAAACACAGAAAGCTATTACACTCAGTAAAACATGGATTGTATGTTGATGCAAATGTGTTTAGCTTTACCTGATATACATTGCATAAACAGAATTTTCTGAAGGCAGCTCTGCTATATGGATGGGTACAATGAGACATCAAAACTGCAGAGCAGGTAGGCAAGAGCTCTTTCTGTGGAAAAGATAAAGAGAAATTAATATTTCCCAACTTGTGTACACCGAGGTGGCTTAAAGTCTTTGAAGAATATGAAGAACAGTTCTGTTCAAACACTGTTTGTTGTGGTGGTTGTTTTTTTTTTTTTTTTTTTTTCTCCTTTATGTTGTTTCATTACCTTGTAATAAATTAGCAAGGGTAGGAGACTTTGTTTACACACCTGAAGTCCAGGAGGATGGCAATTCCCAGAGCTACATGCTACCTGAAATGTTCAAGGACATGCAGCTGACACAGTGGGCCTCTGACAGACAGCTCCAGGCCACAGAGCTGCTGTATAAAACTGTCTACATCTACCTAAATTAGAACTGACAACCAGCTCTGGTTTTATAATGCTGAGTTCTCAACTTGTGGACACCAAAACCTATCCAGAAAAGGAAACAGTGTACATTAGATTTTTTTTTTTTTGGCTTTTAGGCATTGTTTCTTCTGTTTCTTCTCATCTCTCTTTTTTTTTTTTCCCCCCTCATTTTAAAATATAGCATTTGATGCATCATATTTTTTACTCCACTTTTTTTTTGGTAAAAAAACCCTTTAAAGTTAAGCACTTAATTCTAACAAAAAAAAAAAAAATGCAACTGGAAACTTATGTCAATTGTACTTGAATAAAACACAGTATTTTCACTAAAAATAGAGCTTGTTAAGGAGAAGAGTTAAATTTAATAATAAACCACTTCATGATATGGAAACAGAAATTTAATAGTAAACCCCTGCATTAAGTGGAACAAGTAGGTAGAATACAGAACTTGAAGAAACATTCCTAGAGCTGCTTTGCAGATATTGCTGAATTATAACTCCTCATGAGCTGATGAAGACTAACATTTCAAAAATAGCCACTAATTGCAGGTGACAGGTTTCAACCTTCTCCAAAAAGTGAATATTTTGAGGTTCTGACTAGTCATAACTCCCCATAAATCAGGTGTCTAGGGCATCTGAAAATGAGGACTTAAAGCCAACTGATTTTATCTGTTTCACACTTATGTCATAAGCATTTTGATTTCTCAAAGTCCAGCACTTATGTTTTATGATGAAAATATTATATAATAATTCACTAAATATCTATTTATTAAAGCTATGGAATTTAATGGGATGAAGATTATGACTGAAGAGCCTCACTATATGTTTGTGAACACTAATTCTAATCCAAGAATTTCTTAAAACTAACGGTATGACTTTTCTAGCTTTCCTCAATAACTGATAAATTATCTTATATTTAACTTGGATTAGATTTTTTTTTTTTTCATATTAAAGGGATAAGCATTTCTGCTTGCACATATATGTTCTTCATTAGGTTGTAATAAATAATAAAATTAAGAAACAAACACCGCTCATAGTTCCTTTCTGGTTTTGGTAGTAACAGTTCTGTCACAGCTGTTTGGTTTTCAGGTCTGCCTTATTACATCTATGTTTTAAAAATGAACATTCTGGGTCAAGTCTTGCATTACTCTTTGTTCTGCAACATATTTTGTTAGCAAGCCCACGGTAGTATCTAAAATAGTGTAAATCATCAGTTTTTAATCTGGCAGGAAGTAGATTGTGGCCCATTAAACTTTCGTAATTAAATTTCCCCTACACTCCCCCATAGAACCATTATCTGAGTTTTCTAATTAACACAAGAGGAGGGAGTCAATTCAGAGTGATGGGATCTATAGCCATCCCCTTTCATTTTAATGACCTTTAATAAACTTTTATTACTATTGATACTGATAATTATAATACAACCTTTCCTCTGCAATGTGATTCTAAGGGCCTTGTCAAAAATTGAAAAATTCTTCCTCAAAGTTGGAGCACGGTAAATGACTGAGGCCTCAAACACCCAGAATCTGGAGCCAACAACATCATCAGGGAAAAAAAGACAAAGTGTAGGCAGAAGCTGTGTGAATGTCCTCTCTCATACAGTCTCCAGTGGGTTATGCTTTGGTCCTGGTCTGCCACAGCCCTCTGCTCTCACAGCAGAGCCTCCCCCAAAATGGGCTGACATGAGTGCTGAATCATGAGGTGGTTTCACGACAGATAACCACAAGGAATTATGCAGAGTTCATTTAACTTATTTTACTTCCAGCTTTGCAGAGGTCAGATGCCAGAGAGGAGGATTAACTGTTATGACATCTAGTCCTTCCTTAGATTTCTCATCAATGGCTTTTACACTAACTAAACATTTTTACATGCAGCTTTTATTGGTATGTCAACCCTTCTAACCTCACTGCAGCCTCAGTACAGTACATCTCATATCTCAATGATCCTCTTTCATGTAGGTAATTATGTTCCCATCAGTGTTACAGTGGTGCAGGTTTCATGGCTCAAATGAGATGCAAGCAAGCCTGAGAAGAAGGACCTTCTATCTGCTGGACATGTAACATGAAAGGCGTTCTGCCCTCCAAAACAGGAGGTACCTATACCAACCAACAAAGCCTGTGCATGTTTACAGCTTCCTTGATTCAGCCAGTTGAGTGTCCTCACGACATGAGGGCAGGTGTGGGTTCCTTCTTGCCAGTTGCACTAAGAACATCACAAAGCAGTTCTAGCTAAGGGCTTTGGGCAGAGGGGCTACCCTCTCATGCACAGAACTATTGATGATGGTCTTTTCTTAAATCCACACACTGGCTTTGAACTTAAAACTATACGTCTGGAAAGAATCCTTTACGGGAACTTCATTTCTTACCCCACACCACTCTCAAGCATGCACATAGCTTTAAACAGGTGAGCAGCCCACAGCTCATTCACTACAAACTATGCAAGTATCCCCTCACCCCTGCACTTCCTATGGGGATCTCAAGTCATGTGCAGGCACTTTGGTCTATAGATGACAGACAGTCCCAGCAATGGGTCTGACTTCCCTGCATGGCCTTTCCTGCAGTCTCATGGGGCACACAAAGAAGCATTTCCTTCTGACAGAGTACAGATGTCCATTCTGGAGAAGTGTCTGTTACCCAACTACCTTAAACATGCAACCTAACTATAGTAGGTCTCTATTCAGGTCAGCAACACAACTTCACTACTGTGTGTTCTGGATGTTGGAGTTGTACTTTATGACTCCTCAAAGCTGAATATCTCAATGTTTTAGAGAAAGATTTTAAGCTGGATCCAGAAGTTCTGATTTGGGACCATCTTCAGTTTTCAGTAATTCTTCCTTATTGCAGGTTACGAGCATTAAAATGACTAATGTCAAATGAAAAAAGTTACTTATATAACTATAGGTGTCAAATGCAGAAAAAATGCAAAGAAAAATGACTGTAAACTTATTTTAAATTAAAGATACTAGAAAAATTATACATATTTTTTTCAAATACAAAGAGTAAAATCTTGGTTTTGAAAGTCTGTGATTCAGACAGATTAAATCACAGGTGAAACATATTGCTTTAAAAAAAGGATCACTCTCTATATAACCAAGAGTCACTGTATGTTAACATGCAAAAGACTTAGCAGTGAATATAATTGTAAAACATGAAGAATCCATTTCCTGTAAGAGTATGAAAAATAAATCTTCAATTAGTGGCAACACTCAGTCATACCTGGTGGAAACCTAAATTTAGATTTGGTAAAAAGCAGCCATTAAATTGAATTAGAGAGCTTATTAGAGATGATCTTTATTTCTGTTTTCTGAACTACTGATGATCTGAAGATCAGCAGTTAAAC
Organism: Antrostomus carolinensis; assembly: GCF_000700745.2. NCBI lineage: Eukaryota > Metazoa > Chordata > Aves > Caprimulgiformes > Caprimulgidae > Antrostomus > Antrostomus carolinensis. The sequence goes on from NW_010298362.1 coordinate 17,769, forward strand.
TCAAGTTCTCCGAATGCAATCAGAAATACATCTATATGCTTGCATCTTTTCAGTAATTTAAAAACATTCATTTGATGTTTGCAAGTGAACTTTGCATGTCCTCCTCCAGAGGACTAGCCAGACTGGTTTCTGAAGTTCAGTGGTAGGCAGGTATGTATGAACTGGGTGAAAGAGGAGAGAAATTGCTTCATGAATAAAGTATGCAAGAAAATTTGGCATATGTTGTTGAAGTGATTATGAGGTCTGTGTGAAAGCAGTAGTAGGTAAATTTTGGCTGGCACAGCATATAGATACACAAGAGAAAAACCACAGCCAACAGTGTGATCACAGGACAGGAACCAGCTGCCTGGATTTTGCCTCCTGAAAAACTAACAAGGAAAAGCATGGGGAGAGCTCTTCTGTGACTTACAGTATTAGGGATATAACAAAGCATGGTTGAATGGTCAGCAAACATGATTTGTACCTGTGAGCAAAAGTCCATATGAAACTCATCTAAACATGTACTGAGATGTCTTTACCACCACCCATTGCAATTATTTCTACCCTTAACATGATGTGGCCATGAGAGGGGAAACAGGTCTGCAGAGAGGCTTCTCCGAGAGAATAGCCAGGAGAAGAGTTACATGACAACTGTTTGGGTTTGGGGGGATGTTATGCTGGGTTCAGACAGATTTTAAATTAGCAGTATCACATTTTCTTCTGTGTTTGTTTCTATTTTGTCATTCAAAGAACTTTTTAAAAAGTTGAGGTTTTCAATAAATATATACAAATTCCAAAACATTTCTATCATAGAAGTTTACATACTGGAACAGGCTAACGACATACTCGTTCTTGAAAATATCTTCTAAGAATTGCCAGAAATGAATACTTCAGAAGTAGGATGCCTGCCAAATTGGCAGATACTCACAAATGGACTTAGATTTGCTTTTCTAACCCTGACTGCTGATCTGTTTGTATTTAAAATATGAAGGTGCAAAGTCCTCATAAATTCTGTCCACATCAACTTCTAATTTTGTCATTCTTCAAAAATGATTAAACTCATCCTTCAATATTAGCCAGCTGTTTTTTTTTCTACGTATCCTGCATCTTTGAGTTTCACAGATGAATTAGAAAAATGAGAAAAGGGTAACTAGGTTACAGAATTTCCTGAATATTATGACTATTAGCTATATTTTTCATCCAGTGTAGATGATGAATATGTCTTATGACCCACCAATGTATTAATTTGCATCCTTGTCTCCATTGCTCTGTTTCAGGCAGTGATGGTTCTGCAAAATGCAAATTCCCACCTTGCAGAATGTTTTATTAGAAAAGATGAAATAGGAAATTTTCACCTGTTCATTCGGGTATGATATGATGTAAGTTATGATATATTAACTCGGGAGAATTTTATTATATATATGATTGGTATATACACATATTTGTATGTTCACACACAATTCATGCATTTTATATTTTTATTTCATATAGATTCACAGATGATTTTGCATGATGTGTATGTACATATATATAGGTAAAAATTCAAAGAGCAGAATAAGAAGATAAAACAAAAGAAGTGAAAATGAGAGAAGAAAGAGAAGAGGAGGAGAAAAAATAATCTTTCCAGCATCCTAGGACATAGAAATGATGAAAGGAGTATTTTTTGCATTAGGGACAGCACTATGATAGTCCATTCTTATATGCAGATAATTATCCTTAAGCAGCACCAAGGAAAACATCTCCAGGCCACTTGAAAGGACCTCTAATTTGCACACTTTTCAAAACAGTGCTTAAGTTCACCATTAATAGGTGGACAATTTTCCTACCTCCAACAGATTACAACTCTTCTCTGCTTCTTCGTCACTTCCCTGTTTGCTCTCTTCCCCGTACTGAAGAAGTGAAGAAGTCCTGCATGATAAAATTCCAATAGCATCTAACAAATTGGTTTATATATTTCTAATATTTTTAAATTATATTTTTTCTGTAAGTATTGGAAAAAAATAGATGGCAATCAGGTTCCCATTAATAGGATGCTTGACTTTAGTCAGTATGTACAATAATTTGCTGATAAGAATTTAGGCCAAGTCAGGAAGAACACTCCAAGCAAAGAAACATCTGTGATAAAAGCATCAAGCAGTCTTTCTAACCATGTACCGAGTTCAAGGTCTCTGATAAGCCACCTGGCTATACCTACACACTCCAATAACCCCAAGCTGGTATTACATTGTTTAGCCAGGGAAGGTCTTGTTGCTGGGCACTGAGCTGATAGGCTTATGGCTCTCTCTGTTATGAGACACAAGAATATTTGAGTATCACGTAGGCAAAACATGCACAGAAAGCCATGAGGATGGTCATCTTAATAAGAAAGGCTGGTAGTAACCAATAACTTTGTAAGTCAGAACTTTTGCATTTTTGCTTCTTTAGGGTTGTCCTTCACTTCCGAGAAGCTTCTGTGGCAAAAGTCAGTAAAAATGTACTGCTCAAAACTCCCAGTTTCTGCCTTCAGTCACTAAATACTGTCAGAATCCCAGATGTCAACCCTGTGTTATTTGTTTCCTTGCTGGACTCCTGAATGTATTTGTCAACTGTAAGATGTATCTGTTTATTTACATTTTAATTTTATTTCCTATAACTTTATCTTGCTATATTTTTTCTTGCATAGAAACATTTTTTTTCCTCACAACAAATTATTGTGGTCTAAGAATATCCTCAGCATGATATCTTCACTATCAAGCATATCTGTCTTTAATGTTCAGCAGGGTCTTTCTTTTGCAAGTCCAGATCAACTGGATACAAGTAATTAGTGAGCTCACCAAAATTTTCTGGGTTTATCTATGACTCATGGCTTCTAGCCCATCTCTGCTCATTGTTAAAACTAATTTATTTCCTCCATTTTGCTTTTGAATGTCAGACATTTTCTCTCTGCTCTTAATGCTCCTGTTTCCATGTATAAACCAGGACTTCCAATAACCTCCACAGAAGAACCAGATTCCTGCCTGGTTCCTGCCTGCCATCATGCTCCTCTGCTCCTCTGGGCTTGCAAAGGTCGGCCTTTGATGGGCCGATGACTCTCCTGTGATGGGCCTGGGAGTAGCCTGGCAGGGGATTATGTGAGGACCCCCTGCCATTCATTGTCTCTCTGTGCTCCTTTGCGGGTATGTGGAGTTTTTATCACATAACCTAACACATTGCTGCTTCAGCTTCTCATAAAATGTATTTTTTTCTCAATGCTACATCGGTTTTGGTGGTCTCCCTGCAATCAGTAGAATAGGGTAAGAAGGTTCCCTCCTTAACATATTTGTGTCCTGTTCTCCTGTTGAAGTAGAGATTTCCATAAAGTAAATATTAACTGGAGAATATTCCTTTCTTTTGTCTTAACTGGTGTGTTGCACCCCTTGATTATGATCAGCAGTGAATTCACCAGTTTGCTTTCTTGTACAAATATATCATGCTTTTGCTTAATTCACCGTGCTGAGTTCTCATCTGGAGGTATTGTGCTCAAAATGCAGCCATTTCATATCAGAGCTGTGTGTTCTTCCTCTCTTGCATACACCTCTCCTGTAGTTGCTCCCTCCTCCCCAGCTCTGGCCTTCTGGTTTTCCCACCTGCGCTCATCTCAACCCTCCATCTCCCTTTCTCACAAGCAGTACAGGGCTCCTCCCATTACAACTTCAGTCTGCTGGGAGTCACTTATGTCATGGAAGCAGGCATCTATAAAGATAATCTCTCATCTACCTTGGACATCAACATCATATGCTATTTTAATATAATGAACTGAATTCAGTAAAACATTGAGGAAGCAATAACCAGCTTTTTATATGAAAATGTGTGCCCTGTTATCAGGATAACTTGTGTTTCTTTCAGTGACAAAGCACTAAGTTTTATTTTGATTGCAAGGCCAGAAATGTAATGCCCACTTACATTAATGACATTCAAATAAGCAAGAACCATGATGTGCTGTGATGGGATGGCAACACAGCACAAAGAACAGGTAGGTACCAGATCTGGAAATCTGCTTCAGAATTTTACTCTGTGTTAGTGGATTTCACCATATTTGGGTTATTAATGAGTCCCTAAATGTTATCTGTTTGCTTTTACGGAACTTTAAAACTTCACTTAAAACTTGTTAAACTCTTAAAATAAATTGTGTTCTCCTAACGTCATGATTTACTAGAAATGAAAAAACGAATTACAAATGTGGCATTCTCTTTCTATTCAGGTTATTCAACCCTACAGAGAACTCTGTGTACAGTCAGCTTTACTGTTTTCTCATGATCAGTCCATATTCCATGTAAGTATGAGCTGTGGCTGAAATGGGAATTCAGAGGTACTGGTATGGAATTTTGAATACTGCTATTGCATTGCAAATGCCCTCCATGGGAAATTCTAGTATATCTACTTGAAGTGTTATTATGGCATATCAGCACATTTTGTTCACTCTGGATTATTTCTTTTCCCCAAATAGGAAAAGGGAATAGAAAAGCATTTTATAAAACTGGAATACAACCCAAAAACATTACCAGGTTTATCCAGGGGCAGATATAGATTTGGATTTATTTTATATAAGCAGAATACATTTCAACTGCTAAATTATCCTCCTATTTTCATCTTATGTTCTAAAGATTTTGTTTCAATATTGTTTCATTATTTTTCTTTTTCAGTTTTACTGTTATGGAAACTTCAGAATTTGTTTCTCTTGGGTGTTGAAGCCAGCCGTAGTTAATACTTTTCCCCAAAATAACTTAACACTGAAGAAACACAACGATTTTCAAATTTCAGTTAATTCTCTGTAAAGACTAAAGGACAATGTGGGACTACACAGGTTTCATGCAAGTTAAGATACTTTAGAAAATTATTAATTAAACCTGGATTTGACAGCAGTGAAGAGAATCAATGGAGAGGGAATATGCCTCAGAGCAAAAACATTGCAAAGACCCTAACAAATTTAACGCATTTTTGAAGTGGGGGGGGAAGAGGGCAAGCTAAAGAAAGGATAACCATTCAAAGTTACTAACACACATTGTCTTGATTTAGAAAAAAAAATCTATGAAAAAAAGGAAAAGTCATCTCAATGAGGGCTGATTGACAATATGCAGCTGATTGACCACTATATTCTTATTAACACAATCAGTCCATTTGGAGTGAATTTAGATCATGTAGGTACAATTCTCGGTGTCATTGACAAACAACATCTGTAGGTTTTACTTCTTTTAAAAACCTGAGACTGTAGCTTGCTTTGGCTGAGAAACAATTTCCAAACTGGATGCAGTTGCCTATGAAGTCTGGCATGGAGCCACGTACCACCTTTGGGAAGGACATCTTTCACAGCCCTGCTTCTTCATAACCTTATTGCCATTGAAAGGTAACGACAAGTGCTGTGAAATGGCCAGTATAAACAGCAATATTCCTTCTCAACCAGACCATTCCATGGGCTATATTGCTCCATTCAGTTTTCAGCAGAACTCCCCACTGACTTCAATGAGGATTTAGCTTAAAAAACCTAAAAATGCTAGTATAATATGGTCATTTGCCAACAATGCAATGATTTTTTTTTTTTTTTTTGTGAAGGTATAGTAAAAAGAAACATAGAAATTCACTGTAAATATTAATTCTGGGTTATAGTTGTTCATTTGTAACCATTTTCTTCACTTTCTCCTGTTATTACTTGTTATTACCCTCTATTACTAAGGTTTCAAGCAAACAATCGTACTTAGAAGATGAGATACCATGCAGAGTGTATTATATTCTGTGAGGATTAAATTTATAGTGAGCAGCACATGCCAGTTGAATTGGAAAAATTCCTTGATTCACTTTCATACAAAATTTCCACAGAAAATAAATTTTATCCAACATGTAGTTGGGCTGTTTTTACAGAATTTCTGATTAGTGGGCTGCATGCTACTAAGGTTCACGATAGGGAGTTAAGGATTGCAGTAATACTGTTTTGAGTAAATGAAAACAAATTTTTAGGTTGACCTTCAATAATGTTCTAGTGGATGGGATAAAGAAGTTTCCTATTTTTGTGGGTTTAAATGTGTATTGATATTTTGGGATTTGGATGCAAATAGATAGACACCCATCTTACGAAAGGAGAGTTAGAAATAACTTTATAGTGGAGCAATATACATACAACTATGATGAGAAAAACATAGTTATTAATAAAAGTTTATTATGTCCTTTAGCTTCTAGTTAATAACAACGAAAAAATGCTAGTAACAACATGTGGGTAAACATAATTTGTTCTGTAAATCCTTTTACGGAATTATTGACTATATATTACTAGGCTTCCTTTCAATCTTTGATATTCCTGTAACATAAGAACCACTCATGACTATTAGGAAGCTACAACTGATGCAGTATTGAAGCCATAAGTCATCCAGGTGGTAACTACTTTAAATAGCTTCAGTAGTTCTGGGACCTACTCTTTAATAACTAACAGAAAAATTAGATCTACAATCACAAGATTACTCTCAGAAAAAGGAAATTAAATCTGCAGAAAAACTAAAAGAATGAACATAAGAATTGCATCAAAAAAGGAACCTTAGCTGACTGTGAAATTTTATGTTTTTTTCATTATGGGAAACTTCACTCATCTGTATTTGTCTTTTACAAAGGATTATGAATTGAGGACTACAACTCCATAAAATTTATATTTTGTCATCTGGTTTGATTGGTGGAATTGTGTTATTGAGAAGGATTCTGAGATCACATTAGCCAGGAAAGAGTAATGCACTACACCCACTGAAGAACAATACGTGTTCTTATCTACCCAGGCAGGCAATCAATTCTCTAGTGCATATATCAATACAGGCTAGAAGTCCACTATTGGCATATCGTGTGGATGAGGTCTTGATATGGGTTTTACCAGCAATGACTACCAGAGCTGGATTCACTGTAGGTTAAACAAATAAGCAAGTAAACAAACAAGCAAACAAACAAACAATCATAGAAAACCCCCACAACTGATTAGTTCTCCATCACTGTGAATTTATTTCCATAATATGATAATATAAAAGCTCCTCTCGAATGCACAAGTGCAGGTAGTGAATGATCCATCACTTTTAAACTGTAACCTAAGGAAATAAATTATTTTAAAATATTGAATACTGTGAAATGTCTTTTGATGTTAGGGAAGTGAACTCCAAAAACAAATGTCCTGAACCTCTTCAAAACAAAACTAACATAAACATCCAGGTAACAT
>NW_010298363.1:0-360 GCF_000700745.2 Antrostomus carolinensis
CTCGAGTATCTCCCGCCATGCGCCTGCTCTGGGCTGTCACTTTTCTTCTTCCCTTTTTTTAAATTCTCTGCTCGTGGTCAGTAGTTTTGAGCCGTTATTCCCAGGGGAAAAAAGCTTTGCAGAAAGTTAGCAATGTCCGTATACATTTTTCCTCTAAAGGATAAAAAAAACAAGCCTAAAAAAATTGTATCATGTACCCATCATCCTTTAAATTTAAAAGTTTTTAGGCCAAGTCACAAAAGATGTATTTTTGTTCCTTTTCTGGACCAGAGGAAGCCACCAATTAAGGGCTTAGAGACTCACGGGATCTACTAATATAGGAATTATCGCAGAGTCACAGCATGGTGGGGCTGGAAGGGA
>NW_010298363.1:406-8212 GCF_000700745.2 Antrostomus carolinensis
ACACCAGGTTGCACAGGAAAGTGTCCAGGTGGGTTTGAACATCTCCAGAGATGGAGACTCCACACCCTCTCTGGGCAGCCTGTCCCAGGGCTCCGGCACCCTCACAGGGAAGAAGATTTTCCTTAAGTTTGTCTGGAACTTCTGGTGTCCCAGTTTGTGCCCATTGCCCCTTGTCCTGTCACTGGGCACCACCAAAAAGAGCCCGGCCCCATCCATTTGGCCCCCACACTTCAGGTATTTATAGACATTGATAAGATCCCCTCTCAATCTTCTCTTCTCCAGGCTGAAGAGTCCCATATAGGGAATACTTTTATCACAGTAAAAGATCCAAACTTACACCCCAAACTTACACCTCTCCATTGTGTCAATCGAGGTAGTGCTGCGGATCCTGACGTTCCCGTACGACGTAACTTCATGCAGTGATGAGGTACCAATACAACACCATTGCTTGCACTGGGATGTAATGGTGCCACGTTCTAATATAAATCAGGTACAGTCTTGACATGTAGTTTGTCTTGGACACACTCCCAAGAACAGTCACGTACGAGCCAAAGAGTTCAAGGAAAAGCAACATCAAGTGTTTCGCATCAAGAGAACATTAAAATGTACGTACAAGAAGAATAGCAGTGCTTAACAATTCCCTCCAGACAGGATGAACACCTCCACCAGCCGTGTCAGGAAAGGTAGCAAGCAGGTGTTTTCTTCTTCAATGAACAATAATTTGATACCACAGATAATGTTCCAATTTCCTGTCTGAACATATTTCAACACCACAGTGTAAACTTCCCTATAAAGAGTCCTCTCCTTACCGGTCCTGCAGGTATTACCTAACTGTTCCTAACTGCACGTTCAGTTCATCGAGAGGGGAAATATTGACACACACGTAAAGCAGAAGCTGAGCAAAACTTGTGTTCCTGGTGCATCTGGAAAGAAGGTCAAGACCATTATTTGCTCACCAGCCAGCTGGATACCAGGTGACAGTATTTCCCTGTCACCCCCAGCCCAGAGGAACAATGCAGGCCAGTCACAATGCCATCACAGCTCCCTTTCCCCTGAGCTTAATTGCAACTTCTTAATTTCCACTGGAAGAAGGTAACATAAATAGTTTGAATAATAACTACTATTTAGGCTATTGCTTACAACTGTATCCATCAGCCTTGAAAAACCATTTTCACAGAATCACAGAGCGCTGTGAGTTGGAACGGACCCACAAGGATCATTGAGTCCAACTCTTGTCTGTTTTCACAGACAAGCATAGGACCAGAAATCCTAAAGCAGTAAGGCAAAAAATATTCATATTGAGAAGACTCTAATTCACTATTTTAATATATCTGAGAGTTCACATCCTGCTCCAGTGAGACAAGGAGTCCTGAGGAGTTCATCACCTTAATCAGCACAATGGTTGGGAAAACACTCCCTGGAGAACCTCCGAGCAGAAGGATCTGTTCTGTGTAAGGTTAGCAGAACAGCACAAGAACATTCAGTGAAATTACTGTCCTAGCCAAAATTTAAGTACAAATACTTCATAAAAAAAATATGTCTCTATATGTCATCCAGAAACATACATAATTTTAGAAGTTCACTAGATGGCCGTAATGGCATCAAGAACCCAACTTCATGTAACAAGGTTATAGGATCTAGAAAACTACTGCCAGTGAGACTGCTTAAAATGTACTTTTGTACATTTCCTTCCAATATCTGATAAATGAGTCAGAGGGATTATCTTGTCAGAGACTCAGGACACCATCCCCTTTGACTCAGTTAAAAAATCTTTCAGTTAAAAAAGCTAAGGAGAAGCCACAGACCTTCCCTAGAAACAAGGAAAGCAAAACTTGTTACAGGAAGAAGGGAAAGGAATTTCTTAGGCCTTTTTATCACCCAGAAGGGGACAAATACTTTTTTTTTTTTTCCTTCCAAATCACCTTTAAAGGGACCCTGATCTTGATGCTTCTGGCTGAGCCTTGACACAGCTGCCCCACAACCAAGGAGCCCCTGGTGCTGCTGCAATAGGAACAAGGTAGGGATTGATAGACAGGCAGCAGTAAAACAGCTCAAATCAAACTTAAAACTGCAGGTGTGGATTACCTGGGCTGGGGTAAGTGGATGTCATTCCTGCCCTCCTCGCCAGCTGGCATGGCCACGTTCCCATGTCATGCGATATGACTGCGGCTGTGCAGACAGCCACTTGAAAACTGGTGTTGCATCAGCCCCTGTATTGGTACATAAAAAAGAGAAAGTGTGATGCTACAAATGTACCTCCTCATGTGGAGCTGTCTGAAATGGAGATCTTGTTAGAAATCATGCCCAAGGAGTGACTCAGACCGACCTGAAATATAACATACCTCTTTTAAGAACCAACTGTACATACCTAATACTTAATCATAGAATCATAGAATGGTTTGGGTTAGGAGGGACCTTAAAGCTCATCCAGTCCCAACCCCCCTGCCATCAGCAGGGACACCTTCCACTAGACCAGGTTGCTCAAAGCCTCATCCAACCTGGCCTTCAACACTTTCAGGGACGAGCAGCCACAATATTACCAGGGAAGTCCAGTCAAGACTTACTACTGGCCCCCAAAACAATGAAGGATAACTGCAGGCCTTTCAAAATGGCTTCGAAGAGCCTCTTCAGCAAAGGCTTCCAAAACATGCTCTTGTCCGTTTCCAGAGCACAGAAAATGTGCACCATCCCTGGTGAGCTCTCCTCTGAGTGGAGTACAGCACATCAACTTGATTTTAACAGGTCCTGGAATAAACCGGGCATTTAAAAATATCCACCTACCCAAAAGGACAAATGAATACACATTGTGGAGCCTTCAGCAAAGATTGTTGAAGCAAAACAAAGAAAACGACTGTGGTAATCTTTTAGGTAAGACTTATAATGTAGAACAACTTGTCAGTGCAGGTTAAAGTTTTAAGGCCTAGCAATTTTGACAGTGTCCCTTTGAGCACAGTAAGAGCGCAGGAAGGAGCAGGACAGCAAAAGGTCACTTGGTCACACATATCTACTGCCTCTTTTAAGTTTATCTCAAGACCCACCAGGCACATCCCAATTAATTATTTAAATCTGCGGGGACAAATATTTCTGTAGATGAAAAGATGTGTAATTTTAAATTCTGGGGAAGCTACAGGATGGCCGGCGTGATCAAAAATAGCGCTAAGAGGAAGCCAAGGCGCGGTGTCCGACCCACAGGCTTCAGACACCGAGGGAAGTCATCTACATCCAGCAACACTGACTTGTTTCAGGTCTCAGCAAAGTGGAAACTCGGGGATTTTCCTATATCCCTTTGTTTTCCACTGAACAGCTCTGGTCACTGAACCCACACTGACAATGACATATGTAATTATTTAAAATAACTTATCCCAACACAACTATTGATTATGTTGTTAGCGATCTGTGTAAGTTCCATATAAACCTGTGGACACCCCAAAAATGTTTGTTCCAGATACTATCCAAATGGTCACAAAGGAAAGTCATCAGGCAAGCAGTGCTAGTGAACTGGGCACTGGAAGGGAACAAGAGACTCAGATCCTGTATTTCTTCATCATGTACTGGAGTACTGGGCTAGGGCTTTCAAAGTGATTGTGTACGTCCTTGAACAGGGTTTCTAAGAATTTTCCCTAATCAATCCAGTGGAGAAAATACCTGGATGAAAAGCAGGTGTGTGTACTCATTGGTGCTGATTTTGGTCTGTCATTGTCTGCAAGAGAAAAAAAATACAGCACAAATGGCAAAAAGCCTTTTCCATTCAATTTCCTGCATCTAATCTCTCTCTCTCTGGCACACATAAAGAGAAAATAAATTTAAATTATTTTTTTTTATATTTCCTGCCACAACACAAATCTTTAAGCAACGGAAAATGAATACACTTAAATAGTCCAAGCAGTCCTGCTTTCTAAAAGATATTTTCTTTCTTTTCTCCCCCTTTCCCAATGAAATTCATGTTCTCTATTAGACCTAGCTCAGCTGCTTGCCCCAGAAAAATACGGATACTCCACATCGCTTCTTCCCATTGCCTGGCTCTCCCACAGTGAAGCTGCCCGTGCTACCACTGCAGGGAGAGGCCAATTAATTACTGTGTTTGTTCTGCAACAAGTAATGTGACCTGTGACCTTATTCTTTTAAAACTGCAATTTTTGCATTTGTTTCTGTGACTCAGCCCCGATGCGTTATCTTTCTATAACAGCAGACAATAAGGCATAATCATGGTGATAAGACATTAAATAGAAAAATGAGCCACTTTCTCTTTTCAGACACCACACACCCAAACAACAGCGGATGTTTTTATCTGCTGCAGTGTAGGGGGATGTGATAGTTTAAATGTTTAAAGACGAGCAATCCAGCCTGGTTCAGTTGGTAAACTGGGTATCTGCTATAAAGCAATACAGTTGTATTTCTGAGTGACACCTGATAGCAGCAGCCAGGGATGGGCACACTTTTAAATGGTTCATCATAGCCACGACTACGTACTTTTATTTTCCAATGGGAGGGACCTACCATGCATCCTACTTGAAAAAAAATCTCGGTAGAGAAATTCTGCTTCTGTTTGTGTCACTTCATTTCAACTCTTCTGCGATTATTATTACCCCTTTGCTCCTCACAAGGACATTTTCCTGAAGACAGATTAGGAGAAAACATATTTGTGAATGTACGAACAGATTTTTCTTCTTATGATACATAACTCTGGCATGCAGTCAGGAAACGATGATAATCTTTTTCTCTGCCTTCCCTTGCTAATGAAGAGGAACTGCCTCTGGGGTTAAGGACAAAAGGTGAACTCTCCCTGAACACAATTTACACCTGCTGAGCACATGATTTCGGGCATCTAAAATTCTTGTCTTGGCAGGTGTCCCAGGGACCAAGCCACACGCACAGAGACTTAGGAGGTAATATTTTCATCTAGATGTTAAATAAAAAACAGACTGAAGAGGGATGAATTTTGTGATACTTTAAGGCATCTCATTTTTTGCTTAACCTTGTAAGAATCTTTCACTCTTCCAACTTATGAAGACCAATCTTTACCCACCAGTAACTAAGATAAAAACACAGCTGAAAAATAACTGCAATAAAAAGACAACTGTAGTTGAAAAGAAGCCTAATCAAGGGGGGAAAGAACAGTCCAGGCCTTGTTTGTTCATAGCTGCACCGTGAACGTGTGGAGATCTTCTCCTGGAAAGGAGATTGCCAGGTAAACGTGATCCTTACAAGAGTTTTCACTCATTCTTGGATTTCCCTTTTATGAGAAGAGTAGTTCAGCACTCTTATTTTCTACCTCCTTTAAGATTTGCTGGTTTGGAAGAGTTCATGAGACACAGAAGTGCTGAGGCACAGAATATGTTCACTTGGAAACGACGTAGATAGGTTTTACACTCACACACTGCCTTGTTTTGAATCAATCCAAAATCATCATAAATTGATAGTGGCAAGGCAGCCACATCCAGGTATTCAACAATTTGGAGGAGTGGCAGGGCAGGATATCTTCCCAGTTCTAACAAATTTATGACGATGCTCTGAATATCTTTTAGAGATGGACGAAACAGCAACATTTAGTGCCATGTCAGTACACATACATGGGGTAGGTATTCACATCTAGAACTCGTGTATGTTGGATCATGCTGAAATTATTCACCACAAGTTGCATTTAAATCCTTTTGATCCTAGACCAATTATCCTTCTTCCTTTCTCACGCTCTCTCTCCAAAAAAACCCCCAAAAAACCAAACCCCAAAGCCATACCCCCCAAAACCCAATCAATTTCTGGGGGTTTTCCCTTTCATTTCCCATTCTTTCTGTTCAGCCAAGGTATTCCCATGGATTCTCAGCCTGAATATCTATGCAGTGTACTAATTCCAGCTGCCACTCGAAATCTTATTTCCTTTTAAGAGCACTACCATGTCTCCTAACGTGTCTGGGATAAGAACTGCTTCCAGCATCGGTGGCCTGAATATCACTTACTTTGCAAAACTTCTGAAATCCAACCCTTGCAGTTGTTTACTGACTTTAAATACCACCTCGAGAGTTGATAGCCATACAATATTATTGCAGCTTCCAATTTAGCTCCTCTGGTTATATCTGATCCAAGAGGGAGGGATTAGGTTCCTACGGCCTCCTCAGATGGGACCTGTTCCTGACATTTAGCTGGCTGCCGGGAGACTGGAGCGTGCCTGGAGGACACTGTGGGAGGGAGATGTGCCCCATCCTTCACGGCAGCAGCAGGTTGTTTTTCTGTGCCTGATAGAAAACACGTCTCATGCTGCCTGTAAAGCATGTTGACTAAGCAGTGAGCAGGGAAGAACAGCAATAAAAGCAGTTTCTGGGAGACAGCCAAGAAGCATGGTTGGTTAGAGACACAGTTAGAGACACGGCTGATCTCTGGGTGCCTGGAAAGCAGGGAAGCACGGACAGCACAGTGCATGGGTGTGCAGGGGTCCTGCACGCGTGGCACCGACTGCATCAGGCAAAGATAGAATTGTGATGGGCTCATGGATATAAATAGTCACAAGATCAGCTCGTGTTTTGGTCCAGCATGGAAAAGGAGATCCCAAAGACTTGTGGAACCACAACTGCAGTGCACAAAATATGTAAATTTGCAGAGAAAAGCGCAGCCTAAAGTTCAGCAACGAGTTTTGGAGGGAGAGGATGATCCTAGTTTATTACCAATAGGTGTCTGGCTTTCTCACTGCAAAAGAAGCAACACCCAGGAATCTCCAGATGATTCCCCAAAAACATAGCCATGTTTGTTAGCTGTGTTCCCGGGAGCCTGCAGGAACTGGGATGAGAAACAGAGAGGACCATTAGAGGCCATAGCTCTTAGCAGCTCTTCCAAGTCTTGTCACTTGGTATCAGAGAACAGAAAGCAGTAAGAAGAATGAGGATACACAAAATGTCTCAAGGTGTCACCCAGTCAGCAACTCACTGACAAGCCTTGTATGGCAAGCGCCTAGGGAAGCTCAAGATTGGAAATCCGCTATTTTGGAGAGGTAAAGAACTGGAAAGCTTTCAATTCAGGAAGTCCTCAATATAGAAAAACAATCCTGCGTACCTCGTGCTCCAAAGCTAAAGTCAGATTGACCCTGTCCCAGTTCTCGTGCTGCAAGTTTCCCCTCTGCGGTGGGCTCCGTTAGCTGTGCCTGGAGGGGCAGCTGGCTGCCACAAAGACCTGGACTAACTGCTGGATTAACTGCTGAATTGTGCTTCTGCCGTGTCCAGCAGAAATGGGGAGCTCAGTGGGGCTTCAGGAGAAGTTTCAGTTGCGGTAAGAGAGCTGGCAGAAGTATCGAGCCACTGAGATGTCCTTTCTCAACCAGCTTTATGCCACACTGGACCCACTGGAGAGGACAGCTGACAAGAGATGTGAATTCCTGTACATCCATTATGCATACTTTTTTTTCAAAGGTGAAGCCTCAGAGATTTAGCTTTTTTTTTTTTAGCAATTTAGGATTTCCTCTGTGAACCATCCAGGTTATGAATATTACAGCTTTAACATTGATCCCAAAATGTGTTGGAGAGGTCTTCTCTCTCTCCACCGCACTGCACTTTAACCCCTTAGGCAAGCAAGGGAGGATCCGTGGTCAATAAAAGGCCATTAACATAATGTATATTAATACAGATTAATGTAATGTTCCCTATTTCTTTCTCAGGAAGAAACCTCTCCGTGACCCAGAAGTGAACCACCACCACAACGCCTCAGAAACGATCAATTCAATCAGGTACCAGTTCCCGGTTCGAAGCCAGGGACAGACCACCCCGGGGAACCGCAAAGGAGCCGGAGCTGCCCCCTCCAGCCGGCCCACGCGTGGAGCTGGCC
>NW_010298364.1:0-2500 GCF_000700745.2 Antrostomus carolinensis
AAAAAAAGAGAAAAAAAGAAGAAAAAATAAAAAAAAAGAAAAAAGAAATGCTTAGATCCCTTTCTGAGATTTATCACATTTCATAGGTGAAAAGATTTTTGATTAGAGAAAAACTCGGGGTTTTTTGGGGTTTTTTTTCTTTCAAAAATGCTTGGCCTAGAGGTGAGATAATGCAAAAGCTGAACCTCATTTAATTAGTACGTCCTTTAAGTCCAGGCAGAACAAACTCTCCTGCTTGTCTCCACCATGCAATTAGTTTTGCATAATCGAAAGCCTGGACCAGCCCTGCTGGAGCTTTGCTGGGCTGTGATGGTGCAGACTGAGGTGCTGTGGGGAATCCCTGCTCTGAGTGCGGTCAGGGTCCCTATTCCTGAATGCCAGAGTCTTCCAAGTGCCTCAGGGAACTTGTGTCCTGACTTTCCCTGAGGCTCATCCAGCTTTTTTTGTTGTAAGAGGCAAAATCTTTAGCAGAAGGATGTCATCCAGCTCTGAAACCCTTCCAAGAAGTGAGGGCAGAGCAGGAAGCTTCCCACATAACCATTCCCCACCCACCCCCCCAGGTATTTATATAGAATCCCAGACTGGTTTGGGTTGGAAGGGACCTTAAAGCTCATCCAGTCCCAACCCCCCTGCCAGCAGCAGGGACACCTTCCACTAGACCAGGTTGCTCAAAGCCTCATCCAACCTGGCCTTCAACACTTCCAGGGAGGAGCAGCCACAGCTTCTCTGGCCAACCTGGGACACTGTCTCACCATCCTCACAGCCAAGAATTTCTTCCTCACATCTCAGCTCCATCTCCCCTCTGCCAGTTTATTACCTATTTTTTAATAGAGATTTAAGAGAGGGGAGCAGAATTTCAACACAAAAGTATTAGAGCAGTTGGAGTGAAGCTTCCAGCACAGCCTTGGCTCTTTGTCTGCTCAGGGATGGAGGAAGAGGGTGCAGTGCTGGGATGGGTGAGGATCAGTGCAGGACAGCACATAAAACCCAGGGAGAAGAGGACACTCTGCTGTCCAAGCCATGTCCTCGTGGTCTCAGCCATGCTGGGGGCTGTGGGAGGTGCTGAGGGTGTGAGGGGTGCCCAGGGGAGCAGGGGGTCAGGGGAAGCTCTGCAGCTCCTGGAGCTTGGTAGGACACAGTCCAGACATGGACTCTGAATGCTCCAGTGTTGCTCTTCTCTTTGTGGGGTTTTTTCCACCTCCTCTGGCAGCTGGTGGAGGAGTCCCCAGGCAGCAGCTCCCAGGATGATGGGGGTTTTTTTAGCTGGGTGTAGACCTGGTGGCATTGTCCACTCTTGGTTTCCCAGGATCTAACACTGGTTTGCAGCCATGCAGACCTTTCTGGGGTGCAGGTGATGGCTTTCAGCTGCAGTTGTCCTGATTTTTGGCCAGGACAGAGCTGGGTTTCTCCTTAGCAGCTAGAAGAGCGCTGTGTTTTGGGTTCAGCTGGGATTTGTTCTGAGAAGAACGTTACTAACACACCGATGTTTTCAATTGTCACTGGAAGTTGAAGGACTCCGTGTTTTGCCAGTCTGCAGGTGCAAGGTCTGGGGTGAGAGGGGTGGGGGGTGGGGCAAGGAATATTAAAATTAGTAATCCAAATTGGCATTTGGATATCTAGACTAGACTGGGTTGGGCTAGGCTGGGCTGGAATGGACTGGGCTATACTGGGATGAGTTGGGTTGGAGTGGATAACATGGAGGAGAGCTCTGCCAGTGGGTGTCCATCAGCAAGGGGGCTCTGAGGATCACAGAATCACAGAATTGTAGTGGTTGGAAAAGATCTTTAAGATCATCAAGCCCAACCATAAACCCAACACTGCCAATTCCACCTCTAACCCATGTCCCTCAGCACCTCATCTACACGGATTTTAAATCCCACCAGGGATGGTGACTCCACCACTGCCCTGGGCAGCCCCTTCCAATGCCTGAGAACACATTTGGTGAAGAAGTTTTTCCTCAGATCCAATGCTCAACCCAAGCATGTCCCATGGCTTGGAGGGGACACAAACAGTGCAACCACAGAGCACAAGAAGTTCCCGTGACTCTTCTGTGAGCAGATGTGAAGAAAACCTTTAGGAATTGTCCATTCACACACCCCCAGTCCCACCAGAGGACAGGTGACTAGCAAAGCAATAGTAATAAGGAGGCCATTAATGTGTCCTGTCTCCCCTTTGCCCCGGGCAGGGAGCGTTCCCTGCGCTGATTAAGCATGAGGATGATCTCTGGAGGCAGCTTGCAGAATAAAAAACCCCATTTCAATTAGGAGCTGAGATGGCTGGAGCAGGAAATGGGGTGGTTATTTCCAGATATTGACAGTGAATCACCTTATGGTAGGAAGAGGCCACGCAGCGCTGTGCTGGAGGGGCTGGGGGAGTCATGATCATGCTCCTCTGGTACCATTATAGAGAGAGGAGTTTGCTTTTGTGGTTTGGTGATTAATTTTTTTGTAGGATTAATTTTTTTTAAATTTAATTTAATATTTTATTTTATTTTATTTTG
>NW_010298365.1:0-44910 GCF_000700745.2 Antrostomus carolinensis
TCATTAAATTGTTCCATGGCTACAAAGGCACCTGAATTAACTCCTAGGATTTCAGCATTGTGGTCTCTGAGCAGGTGGGAGTAGCGTGGTGCAGACACATATGAGCTGGTTCTGCAAGAGCCACCGTGGTATTTTGGGTTGTGTGCCCAGGCTGGCTCATGTAGCTGGAGTTGATCTGGCTGCCTTTGGTACCTCGATCTCCAGGATGTCCCCAGGAGTTTTTAATGCCACCTGGGTCTCCCACTATCCAGGCTGTCTCATCTCCCAGGTGCCCTGGATAGCAAAGAGATGGCTGCATGTCCTTATAAAGATGTCTTTGGTCCTGAAGATGATGAAGGTCAGCTGAGGCATCTTGGCATGCCGTTGGCAGGACTGTATAGACTCTGCAGCCAAAAGTAGAGTACTGGCAATAACATTAACAGCTGCCTTTGGTAACGGTATGTGAAAATGTTCCCATGGATTCAGAGTCTTTTGTTAATTTTCTTTAAATTATTGCTCTTACTCAAAATGTTATTGGCATCATTTTCTGTGAGACTGTAAAGATAGATGAATTCACCGCTATGTTTGCACCCACTGTGAAAAAGCTCTTAGAAAAACAGACCACTTTTCAGAATCAGGTGGTCCTTTGAAAAGCTCATTTACATTCCACAATCAGGTAGGAGTGGTATTTCACCTGAAGAAAGAAGAGGAGGTATGAGGAGAAATGGGAGAGTGAGTTGAGAGGCTGAATGAGTATATAGGGAAAAGAAAGAGAAGATGCAAGGAAAAAAATCTAGACTCACACGTGTTTAAAAGGTAAATTCTGCATGACATGTAATTCCACCACTCTGTTCAGGTAACTTCATGAACTGCTCAGACTTTGCCTTTGCATTTTGACATCCCTGGAACCCCTTGATGGAATTACAGCATCATAATTCACAGGCATCTGTTCCTTATTATATACACTGTATAGTGGATATAGCAGAAAAATCCTGCTGCCAGCTAGCAGGAAAGAGAAGTAATATTTCACAGCTCTGAAGTAAAGGAGGTCTGTATTTCACAGTTATGACAACATAGCTGTCAAATACGCCTTTTTAAAGTGTTACATATGAACCCAGACAGTTTGTATGGTAGCATTTGTTTCAGGGGGCAATTTAAGGTGAGCCTTGAACGGTCTCGAATTCAGCTACTTGAGAAACTGTCTTTCCCACTGTTGTTAGTTATAGCTCTTAAGATCAGTTTCTAGGTGCTTTGTGTCAGGTCTCCACCCAGCTGTGGTTGCTGCTCTCTGCAGAAAAATACCTGTGTTGGGTTTCATTCAGTAATACGTTCTCCGTGTCAGTTCACATACAACAGGTATTTTTATCTGTTGGGTGGAGTATAGTAGCTGCTTCTCACAAAAGATAAAAGATAGATTGGGGGGGGGGAGGAAAGAAGACTTAAAAGATTGTGGGTGGCTACTGTGTCATGTTTACACTGTGAAGGATGCGGGGATGTGCAGTGTAGTTGTTTTGTATGATGTCCTCTGAGTTGTTCTGAGAAGCTCTGGGCTTTGGCTCCACTCACTCAGTGTAAGACTGTATGATGTCTTTTCAAAGAAGCTACAATTATTTCGTTGGATCAGGAAATTTTGTAGAGCATAGTTCTATGACTGGCCAGGTTAGGCCACTGAGGACCTTAAGCTTTGCTGATGGTTTGGTGACAATGCGGTGTCGCACACATTCAGTAGGAAAGCACTCTCCTTTCACGTCTTGTAAAAAGCATTTCAGATTATGCCATGTGGGAGGAAAATTTACACACGCTCAGCACTTTTACCAAGTTCAATATGGGAAACCTAAACTATTTGTGGAAGTACTTAAACCCACTGATTCTTAACTAAATGATGACAATTTCCTAGGGAAGTTTTAGGGCTTACCCTAGAAGATACTCGTCTAGTCTTCAGAAAGCACTTCTTTTTAAGATGCACTATTACCATCAACAGATGCCTTGAGTAGATGCATAGTGTCACAGCATCTGCCACGCAGCTGAGCTGTTCTGAAAACATCATTACGAGGTTTAAATATGAATTCAATGTCCCGAGTGCTCATGAATGAACACCACGTTCCCTCTGTGAACTTGTTGTAGAGTTTCGTAAGGTTTTTCCACATCTGAACTTGCAGTTGTAGTATTTCATATTGATATTGTGACAAAGAGGTGCAACAACAAAAAAAAAAGGCTCAAATCCAAAACTGTTGTGTTTGATTGGCTTCATGGAATATTTTTCATCAGCTATCTCTAGGACCTGATAATAGCAAGATAGCTTTCTGTTACGTCATAGTTTAATAATACGTGTTTCAATCAGCAGAAATTTATTGGCACTTCCTTCAAGTGTTGCCGAGGAGCACCACTCTTCTCTGTATTACAGAGTATTTTCTTAAATTGCTGGTATGCTAGAAGTCTAGAATAACTTAGTATTTTCTGTTTGGCAGTGAAAATTGTTGAGCATCTCTACATATCATTAAAAATAAGAATTTTGTTAGTCCTGAAATGGTCTCAAATCAGCATGGTCACTGCCCTGCTGGACATCCTTCCCTATGAATTAGGGGACTTGATTTTTCCAAGCTGCTTTTTAGCAGCAATTAATTTGCCTCATTAAAAAAAAAAAAAAAAAATAAATATAGCAACCTGAAACTCACCTGCACATGATCTGACTTTGATTTCTCTGGCTCTGAGGAATCTTGTGGGTGGTTGAACACAGTGACAAGTTGCCCAGAGAAGCTGCAGAGACATCATCCCTGGAGATAGTCACGCTCCACCTGGATGCAGTCCTAAGCAACTGGTTCTGGTTGCCCGTGCTTTGAGAAAGGACATGGGATTAATGATCTCCAGAGGTCACTTCCAACCTCATCTGTTCTGTGATTTTGTGATTTTTATGACTTCAAATAAATAATTCTGAATTATTTACATCTGAAGAGGATTGCAATTCTTGAGCTTCATTCTCATGTACTTGTTGGACACGTCAAGACTTTTAGGCTGCTTCTGCTTGTTGTGCATAAAAGTTTATGTAGCACGTGGCTTTGATTTGAGTCATGCAGTTAAAAATGAGAACAGATTTCCTCTCTGTTTATCATACTGAAAAATTAGCTATGCAAATGACACAGAAAAGCAGGAGGGTGAGCCCATAGTCCTTACATAGCCTTAGAAGTTTTTTGGCATCGTAATTACATGATAGTGTTCAAGTGTTAAGAGGAACTTATCTGCAGACAAAAAACACGTCTAAGGAGAAGCTTGTAGGAAAATATGAATGAATTTCTCTTCTCTGTCCTTCTCAAATATATTAATTGAGAATTTTCTACATTTAATTGACTGTGCAGCTTTACAGTAGCCACAAGATTTATGGGTTGCGCAGAGTTGTTGTAGCAGACTGTTGTATTTAGGCAGAAGTTGGTTTTCCTTATTTTCTCTGGCTCTTCTGTTTGAAGCTGTTGCCTTTTGTTGGAATTGAGGTATTAATTGCAGTGGTTTGCTCTGCTCTTCTCAGAGCCAACACTTCAGTCCTTAATGTATGTTTTTCTCTTGTTTTTTTTTTCCTGACAGGAGTTGCACACAATGGCTGCCATGGTAATTTAACTAGATATTCTTTTTAAAAACGTTAGCTGTCTATGGAGGGAAGGCAGTAGGAAATGAGGTTTTTGGGAGGAGGATTAATTGAAGAGTGCCTTCTCCCTTTCTTTTAATTTCTCTTAAGATTGTTAAAGCTGTTATCACAGTTTTCCATGTTGGAATTTTTAATTAGTTCTATGACTTTGGGATTTATGTGGAGATTTAGGCTGAAGTGCTCAGCCTGTGCTGAGATGTCACACATAAAAATGGATGTGCAGCCAAATCTTCAAAGCTGCTCTGCAAAATTGAAGGCATTTAGCACTGGATGAGTCAGGTTGAGATAATGGTTTACATATACAGTTTTATTTCTATTAATTGTTCAGTAATGATGGTTTTTCCTGCTTTTTGTTTTTTTGAGGACTACTTTGCTACATCTAGCCATTGACCTTTCTTTGCTAGGACTATATATCAAGGAAGTAAGAAAATACATCCTAGTTTATAAGCAGAAGTGTGAGGCAGGGAAGCCTATACACTAGGAAAACAATTTTGAATAACAACACATAAGGAGACTAAGCATGAATCCCCTCTGCTCCAGAATCTGTATCTCCTGCATTTCCTTCCAAAACAAGAAGCTCAACTGATAAATATGAAGTAGAATAGGAGAGAATTGCAAAATGTCAAAAGTTTTGCCTTTCAAGTGAAGAATTTTAAAACTGATCTTGGGAATTAAACACACATATTCTTGAAACAGTTACAAATTACATTCGTTTGACAAATCTAATCTTGTTCAGCAACATCTGAGAAAGATTAGCTTTGAGAAACGTGACAGAAGTAACTGCTTCAGTGGGGGTGATTTTACCAACCCTTGAATATTGGTCTGAGAAGACAAGACTCACTTAGGCTAAATTTTCTTTGACTCATAAGCACGTGCAGTAAACAGAAAATGTAAGATGTCCATTTTCAACTTGGAAGGAATATTTCAGCAGTTGGGTTTTTTTTTTCCTCCCTGTATCACAACTTAACCACCTGCAGAGTGATCCATGCAGCATCTTCCATTCTGTGGGTGGCTCCAAAGCTGTCCCATCTAGCAGAGGGTGCGTTGGGAATGCCACAGATAACATGCTCAGTAGTAGCACTACATAGGTTCATGTCAGAGTAGCCCTTTAACTAGTACTGTGGAAGATTTCAAAGCAAGAGTTCAGCTGTATAGCTTCTCAGTGCCAGGGATTCTCTAATATATCAAAGTTGTAAATGTGAGGCTAGATAGTTTACATGAGAGTGATTTATAAGTGTTGACATAGCCTCTATTCAAGCTGTGTGCTATTCATGTTTGTGTTTGTTTTTAATAGAGAATGTTTAAAAATGCATAAATATTACTTTTGTCTGGTCAGAGATTGAGAGGAGGAAAAACAGTACTTATAAAGGATGTTTTGTTTTTAGACACTCTTGAATCCTCTTTCTTCCTAAGAAGAAGAAAACCCCACCAAAATCCAACAAAACAAAAAAAAAAAAAAGAAAGAAACCCCAACTGTGGTTGTTGCAGTGAATCACAGAATCACAGAATGTTGGGGATTGGAAGGGACCTCGAAGGATCATCCAGTCCAATCCCCCTGCCAGAGCAGGAACCTAAATGAGATCACACAGGAAGGCGTCCAGGTGGGTCTTGAATGTCTCCAGAGAAGGAGACTCCACCCCCTCCCTGGGCAGCCTGTCCCAGGGCTCTGTCACCCTCACTGGAAAGAAGTTTCTTCTCAAGTTGAAGCAGAACCTCCTGTGTTCCAGCTCACACCCATTGCCCCTTGTCCTACCATTGGGCATCACTGAGAAGAGCCTGGCTCCATCCTCATGACATTTGCCCTTAACATATTTGTAAACATTAATGAGGTCACCCCTCAGTCTCCTCTTCTCCAAGCTAAAGAGACCCAGCTCCCTCAGCCTTTCCAAACTGCAATCTATTTATAAGTGACCTTGTGAGATGTGCAATATCATAGCATTCAGTCTGTGTCTCCCGTTGCCACCTCTGAAAAGTGTCATAATTTCTGGCATCTGTGAAGCAAAAGATGGTTTACAAATAAAGGCTTTTGGACTTCACAGTTAAAAATGTATTTCAATACGTACATATAATATAGAAGTAAATATATATTTTTGTCTGTGGCAGCTGTTGTTTCTTTGATACTCTTTCATTGCATAACTTTCTTCATCAGAAAATAAATACTCATTACAAAAGCATTGTTGTGTTTTCTCAGAAATCCAGCATTGCAGTTTGTGTGATGGTAAGTGTAAGCTACAGAAAAGTACTGCTAGAGAGTTATTAAACCTGGAAGTGAAAACATGCCTTGCCTCACTCGTGTCCCAAGTCCAGTTTTGCTGTTTGTGTATTTCCATTTACACCATATATGAGTGTATGAAGTGATGTATTTATGCATATGTGTGTGTACTCACATACATCTAAAGGAAGGATTACTTTGGTTTGACTTGAAGTTGAGTTGTAACTCAACTCAGCTTCTGAATTGCGTAGTGGGGGACTGGAAGCATGATGGAAAGATAAAATAACAGGATGGACTAGTGGTACCCTGTAAGAAGCAAGATGAGTAACACTAAGTGTTCTTAGCCATTTAGTATCCTAACAAAATGCTATTGCTAAAGAAAAAAATACAGAAAATTAATTGCATAAAATACTATTAGGTTTGAAGTAATTGAAATGAGAGAAAGAGTGAAAAACAGAGACTGAAATAAACAATTTCTAGGATATCTGTTACTTTCAGTGACTATGACAAAGCCACTGGCAGTGGAAAGCATGATCTAATATCACAATTTGAAGAAATCACACTTTTAGTTGGTTGAGGGTGCAGTTTCTCATACTAGGTACAAAACTTCCCTGCCAATTATGCTTTGTTGATCCCATCCCAAATTCTTGCAAGCAAACTTATGTTGTACCACAGTGCAGGAAATACTGGAATTGCACAGTAAGCAACATGACTATTTTTAAGAAATTATAATTTTTCTGCAGTTACCTACTAGTCAAATATAAGGTATTAAAGATGTATGTCCAGCAGCTAAACCATGTACTTGGTATGTTTTGCTCAGTTACTGCGTAAGCGTTCTGGTTGTAGTTATGGATTTGCAGATTGTGAACTTAATTAGAGCTGTCGAATTGAATTGTTAAGCAACTAAACTTTTCAACAATAAGTAAATGCTAGATTAGTGGTTTTGAATTAGTTTCCAATTCCCATGTTTAGACTTAAAACTCAAAATTATCTTCTTCCACAAACATTTGCAGACAGGATGAAAAAAAACACCAAACCCAAATGGATGATTTTATTAAAGAACATTTCCATTAAAAGATTTGTCTGAGTGGAGAAAGCTCATTCTTGCAAAACTAACATTCTCTTTTCAGTATAAATCTTGAGACTATTACAGAGAGGCATTAAAATTTTAAGAAACGTGGCTTTCTGATGTGTTGGTTCAAAAAAAACCCCAACCATTTTAAAAATAAAAATATATCAGCCATCAATCATCTCTGAGCAGCATGAGGCCCATCTAGTGATTCTTTAAGCAATATGAAAAAGTCTTGTAAGGAAATGATCTACAATGGAAGTAGACTGGCACTGTTTCTTAAATATTTTCATTATAGTTTCCAGTACTTGGACAGCTTGAAAGCCCTATAGGATTGAATGCTACTACATGTTAGATGTTAATGTGTTTTACGTTATCTTGTAGCATAAAAGTCATTGTCAGAACAATAAATAATTTAGAAAAATAGTAAAACACTTAGTGGTTCAGAGATTTAATTCAATGTATGTTTGTGGCATAGCAAAAGAAAAAATGTTAAAATTGTTTACAGGAATACTGTGTGTAAAAATTATTTATCCAAATACATTATTCTAAAAGCCCTTTATGACAGTCCTGTTCTCTAAGATTTCTCAAAAAAAAAAGGAAGTAAACTAGGACTGGTGCTGAATCTTAGTGTGATATTAGTATGATATTGGGACATATGCTGCAAAAGTGTGCATTATAGATGATGGATCTTGAAAAACAATTGAGATATATCCTTATTTATATGGTAACTTCAGTTTTCAGGATGGATTTCCAAATGTATCCTTGTGGTGGAGGTGGCAGTAGTAGTTCTCAGTTACACAGGTGCAGAAGAGAAAGTGTTGAACTGCTTAAGAAATGTATGTGTTTTTGATCTGATACAGTTTTTATACTTGCAGAATCTTTAATCTGGATTCAAAAGATGCTTTTTAAATGTATACTTTCTCAGGGACAAAACAGCCTTTGGGGCTCCTTTGGAATTTGTAGCAAATCTACAGGCGAGCACTGAACATGCATAAGAATATTAATGTATAAATGAGCTGCATCTACTCACTGACTGTCTTTTCCCCCAGTTTAAAGTATGTGTTGTTGCATGGCCACTGGTGTGAGATACACACTTATAATAAAACTGGATTTTCTCTCTTTTGTAGAGGGTTCACAGAGTTCAGTTTCAGCTTCTAATGAGATCCAGCAGAACCAGCCACAGGCACTACACTACGCGCTAGCCAACGCTCAGCAGGTTCAGATCCACCAAATAGGAGAAGATGGACAAGTCCAAGTAGTATGTATTCCACTTTTTCTAAATTATTCCATTTAAACAATCTAGATTATTGCAAACTTTGCTTCAGTTATTTTTTTTTTTAATTTTAAGAGTGACCTATTATCACTTCGTAAGCATTATTTTCAGAAAGTAAAGATTCAAAGCTTATGAAAAATTTTGAGAGGTATTTGGCAGAAATCTTCATGCAGGATTTGCTCACGCAATTATAGAATCATAGAATGGTTTGGATTGGAAAGGACCTGAAAGCTCATCCAGTTCCAACCCCCCTGCCAGCAGCAGGGACACCTTTCACTAGACCAGGTTGCTCAAAGCCTCATCCAGCCTGGCCTTCAGCACTTCCAGGGAGGGGGCATCCACAACTTCTCTGGGCAACCTGTTCCAGTGTCTCACCACCCTCACAGTGAAGAACTTCTTCCTAATATCTCATCTAAACCTCCCCTCCTTCAGTTTAAACCCATTTCCCCTTGTCTTGTCATTAGTTGCCCTTATGAAAAGTCCCTCCCCAGCTTTCTTGTAGGCCCCCTTCAGGTATTGGAAGGCTGCTATAAGATGTCCCAATTCTTGCAAATAAATACCTATTCATTACTATATATAGAGCTGACTAGTCTCTACCTGACTGTTTGCTTGCATTTGCCATAATAATAATAGCAAACCTACTAAATGTACTATTTACACTTCAGAGGTAGTTCTAGCTCTGACTTGCAAAACAAGAATGCATTTATTTATTTCTTTTCATTTCAAAAACCCTGCGTTCTCAGAAATTTTTGAACATCTGTTAGCTGAATCCTTTACATGTGTATTCGTTTAGATACATGTATATAAGTAAAAGTTATAAATATTGACATTCTTTAAGCCTGAGACTCCTACCATAACTCAGGCCATGATTATTTTTATATATTATTTCAGTATACTCTGAAAAAACTCACCTTGGCTTTAGTTTCTCTGTGCCACAGTTTGACTACAAGGAGTGTTTTAAATTCAAATTAAAAAAAAAAAAGTAGAAGAAAACAAAATAATGGTTTGTGTGGCATTTCTGATGTGGAACATTCAGAAATAGTGAATTATATCTGCACACGCATTCTTTTGTGGTAGAAACCTGAGATTTTAATGTGTGAAATCTGTCTGCCATTAGTTTTCACAAACTTCAGGGGCTTTGCAGTTTACAGTGTTTATGTGCAGTCCTATAACACAGAAACTTTTCACTGATGGTGTCAGTGTTTTGAAGGTACTCAGAAGTCTGAGTATGGGCCAGTACTCAACTGTGCCAGGCAGTGTATGAGCACAGGAGGTTCCATTTCCACTTCAGTTTTACTATAACTTTACAGTATTATTGTGTGAATCTCTTTGTCTCTTGGTTTCCCTATATATTTTAAAGAGCACATCTTCTTAACTGCTGTATAGATGTTTTTATAAGATTTAATTGATGACTGAAGAGTATTTTTCAGGTCTTGGAAAACAAGGTAAAAGGCAGAATTATATGAAATACATTGATACAATAGACAAAACAATTATGTTTATAGATGTAAGTGATGAAAGTTTGCCTCATTAAAAGATCTGGACCTGTCAGCTATCCTTTAAATAGATTATGGAATCAGGGAAAAATCCACTATGGCCCACAACCACTATCTACACGTTGTCATGATTTGTCCAATGTGTAGAGGGATCCCTGGGGTGAAACAGATGAACATGGTGTTGCTTTTCCACTTCTAGGGAATGATACATATAGATCAGGCTAAGAGTCATTAGTGAGGTAGTAGTTATTTATATTATGCATGTTTTTATTAAAAAAATTAGTATTGGATTGAATTTGTGAACAAACTGAAAGGATTGTCCTTGAAGGCCAGTGATGTATCTGCAAAAGATGAGTGAGCAGTTATTTTTTGGAATGCTGCATGATACAAAGGTAAATAAAGTCACCTCTTCCCCCCCTCCCTGGAGTCAGAAAGGATTGTTTGTGTTTGAAAACACTATAAATGGATCTTTTAAATGCTCAGTGCTCTTTCCTGGGAGCCCTGAGAGCTTGATTTTAAGGAGGGAAAGTGATTCTAATCTCAACATGGACCGGGCTGTGCTCTAATTTTATATACAGTCCCTATTGTCAGAGTGATACTTTCAGTATGTTTTTTCTCCCTATAAATAGACAGTTTCCTCCCAAAGGAAATGAAACTGTTTGAAATAGAGGGATCTGTGTTTCTTTGAAAATCATATGCAATTGTTCTTGTGTTATAAAATAAGAAGAGCCTTTGACAGAATTCCAAATGATTATCTTTAATCTCTGTCTCATGCAGGCATATTAAAATGAACACAAAGCCTTATAAACCCTGAAGTAGGTTATTTAGAATCCAATCTCCCTTCAGGTAAATCACAGTAGCAAAGACCCCGCTAGGCTAGTCAGGATGCACAAGGAATTCCGTCCACTCTCTTATCCATGTTTTGATCAAATGGTCGGCTTGGTACCGTTCTGAAATGGTGGGTATGGTCAACAATACAAAGTATTAACGTTATTAAAACTGTTGGGGCAGATTCTCCACTGACATAAACCAGTGTAGCTGGATTCAAATTAATGACTTCATGCCCATTTATAGCAGCTTGAAATATAGTCTGTAGCATGTACTTGACCATAACTATGTGAATGTACAAAACTGTATGGATACTTACAGATACCTTTTAAAACCTCACTCTTACTGACTAGCTAGTCTTGGCATATCTGTTTTAAGGACTAAGTTTCCAAGGTATTTAAATGGTAAGTTTCAGGCACAATGCTAATCTACCAAAGCAAGTTAGTCCCATGCTTTGTGTGTCAGTCAAATATACAGATACTTTGTCTGTAGAGAAATACAGTACATACATGTTATTTATTATTGCACCTATTTTCTTTCCTCTTACGTGAAAATGAACCATTCTTTCTTCAAAGTCACTCTGCTTATACTACGGATAAAAAGATGGAGAAACATGGGTGCACTTTATTTTATTTTTTTTTTTTAAGCTGTCTTTAATGGTTTTCATCGAATAAGCATTTTGCTTCCATACATTAGGCTATATTGAATCCAAGGTAGTTGTTTCTTCCTCTAGTTTTGAGTTTCTTCTGATGCTCCTTGGTGTTTTCTTTTGTTGCGGATCCCACAGGGCCATCTCCACATAGCCCAGGTTCCTCAAGGCGAGCAAGTCCAAATCACACAGGACAGCGAGGTGAGCCAAACATTTGGGTGCCTGTGGAACAGATGTTGACAGAAACTTAGGGTCCTGATTCTAAAAACCATAGCTCTGAGATCTGCTACAGTGCACTGCAGAGACCAGTGAGAGCATATGGTGGAGCCAGGATGAAATGTGCTTCATGGCAGTAAATGCAGTGGGATATTTCTGTTTCTGTGTGGTGTGGGTTTGGTTTTTGGTGGTTTTTTTTGCTGTATATGGCTGATGGTCTTTGTTGGAAATTGAGTACCTACAGAGTATTATAGGAAACCACCTTAGGTGCTTGCACTGCCATTGAGAAATGAAATTATTTTAGCTGGGTTTATGAATGAAATGTGTTCAGAATACGCAATATCTTTAATTGAGGGGACTGTTGAACAGGAGTTGGAGAACACTTCAGATGTCATCTAGTAAAGATATACTACAGAATGAATTGAACTTCATTAATGATCAAGTCATTTGGCACTGCAGTATTTGCACTTCATAGTTTTTTTCTATAACAGTAGTGCAGTAGAATGGAAATAGATAAATCCACTGAACCCTCCAATTTGACTTTTTTTTCCCACTCAGGCAGAACAGCCATTAAAGCCAACTGAATTTACCTGAGTGAGAGTGTTACTGTTAGTTATTGAAGAATGTATGGAGACTCCTAAGGCTGCTGTTAGATTTATTGTGCACTTAGTTTGTTTACATGAAGAAGCAACAACAAAGGTTAAACATAAATGCAGATTACAATTTTAACATGTATGATTTCCCTGTAGAGTTTTTTTTACTCCATGTTAAGCATATCTGCTG
The DNA here is from genome assembly GCF_000700745.2 of Antrostomus carolinensis. Classification (NCBI taxonomy): domain Eukaryota; kingdom Metazoa; phylum Chordata; class Aves; order Caprimulgiformes; family Caprimulgidae; genus Antrostomus; species Antrostomus carolinensis. The sequence continues at coordinate 12,146 of NW_010298365.1, forward strand.
TGGGTTAGTTTAATCCATTTCCAAAGTATCCTAAATCACATCTCATAAAACCACTTTTGCAGAGGAATACAGGGAGCTATTGTAGAATAAATATTATTGTAAATATTATATAAATATTATAGTTAAAGGCAGTCTCCTTTGAAGAGCTTCTCAGACCTGGAGAGAAATAAGAAAGGATCAAAATATTCTGGGTCTAAAGGAATACATAGTGTGCTACCTGAAGCAGTTCTTAAGTAAAGAGCCACTGAAAAAATTATGAATTAACAGATAGAAGTTGTAATTGATCCTGAGGTTCAAACACACCCCGGTGTCCATTGGCTTCATCCGAAGTTCCCGTATGTAAGACTTTTAGGACTACATTTGTCCGTGACAGATGAAAACATCTGGTTTTAAATTTATGACAATGTACACAGCTTCAAATAAGAGGAAGTGCTGCCAGTAAGAGAAAATGCAGAAAGCATGCAAATCAAAGGATTGCTATTTTTTTTTCTTCAAAGAAATGTGCTGTTTCACTGCAAGTCTCTGTTTGGGAAGCTGTTTTTTCTTAATCTAAGTATACTTTTGAAAAGACATCTATGAGCATATGAATGAAAACTTCATTTTGTAAAGATACTGCTTTCCTTTTTAGACTTTGTAGCTACAGTTTCCTTTAAAATACTTTACGTTATTGAGAATTTTTTGTAATAGATCTAATTCCTGTAATAGAACTATCTTGGTCTTTGGTATCAAATTTTGATAAAATAAAAAAATCTGTTAGTAGAGACAGTAACTTTATAACAACAAATAGTAAATAGCTCTCCATACATATAAAAGTGTTATATTGCTAATTTTAGTTTAGTAAGGCTTTGAATTAAATTTGCAGTTTCATATTAATCAAAAATCTTACATGAAAAACCATACAAACAAACTTGGCATAAAAATACTTTACATGATACAGTAACTTTCAAAAAGCAAAACATGCTGGTGCTGAAAAGCCTCCTTGCTTTTTAGTCTGTTTATCCTCTGTGGTTAAAGTGCTGACCATTGAAATGGACCTGGATTGCCAAAAGAACCCTCAGCAGAATTTCTTAAATTAATAGATTTCCTTAAGATTCAAATTGTTTAATAACGAGATGAGAAACAGACCTTTCACAGGACAGAGCAACTTTTTAAATTCCAAAGTTGTGTTTATTGTCAATGCTCTTATTTTACAGGGAAACCTGCAGATACATCAAGTTCATGTGGGTCAAGATGGGCAGGTAGGAACAGAATTGAGTTTTAAACAGCATTTTGCTTTGGTCTTTAGAATCAATGTTGCAGTTGGAATGATCTCACATTATTAGTGGCTGTTTTAAAGAACAAAGTCTCTTCTGGTCTTTCTGTTTAAATAAACAACTTGCAAAATGATAACACATAAGCTAAGTATTTTGTCTGTGGACTCAAAATATTTGACCAAGCTTATTTTATTACTCCTGCAAGATGCTTTATCCCTGTGTTTTATACCTTCTTGTCTTTGACCTCTTCACTAACTGGATTGATTATATTGTGTACAGTATGTTCTATTCTCTGTTATCAACTGTCACCACGGCCAGATGTGGAGTGCAGTCTGTGCAAACCTAAGAACACTTATTGCTGAGGTTTAAGCAGCTATTTTTTCATTATGTGGCTGACTTGGGAGAAACAGATCTTTCACATCTGCTTTTGTTCTTTTTGATAAGATGGTTTTATTAGGTGCTTATGCATACATGAGGTAAGAAAAAGAAGCTTTTACTTGGAGTGATGAGTCAATAAGTGATTAAATTAGCAGAATTTCCATGTCAGGTGTCAGCAGAATTGCTAACATTTGATCTCAGACACACTTTACTAAATGTTGAGCTATATTAAAATATCCACAGCACAAAAATATTCCTGTATCAAGCTTTCTAGCCAGGCCACTTGAATAAATGTGTTATGAATTTTTTTTTTTGTTCCTGTTGAATATTAATAAGTTCTGAGACATATGGCTAGAACTGGAATACTGCCCTGAATCGAAAAGGCTCACGTCATGAAAGTTCCTGAACTCGAAGGCCCTGAGAAGCTACCAGTACTCTGAACTTTTGACCACATGCAGTATTTGTGTGGGGAAGCAATATAACTTGTATTTAAAAAAAAAACAACCCAAAACAAAAAAACCCACTTATATGTTCATTACTGAGACTTTAATCAGAAGTAGTTTTGTAGAAGTGAGACTAGGAAAGGTGATTTTTGGAGACAGAACCTTTGTTTTAGTACTTGCTATTCTTTTTTCCTTCTTTGTGAAGTACTGCTGTCTAAATGACATCTTCTTAAGAGACTAATAATGGGTGGTGTTATGTCTCTTCCAAAGAGGCATGTAGCTTATTACCTTTTTTTTAATTACAGCTTAGTACCATTTTTTTCCCCCTCTTGAAATAATATTCCATAAATTGGATCTCTCTTTCTTACGTAGAACCAAAATATTGTTGAGTGTGTGTGCCATTTTTAAGAGAAATGCTTGGATCACCAGATTTTCCTGAAGCCCTCTGTGTTAGGCAGGGAGAGGTGAGTCCTTTCATGCAACAGTAACATTCAGCTGTGTTTCATGCTAAAATAGTCATAGAGTAAAAAAACTGTAAACTCTAGAGCAATAAAACCCTTCCAAACTCTTAACTGTCCGTAAGTGAAGTCTTGCTGATCACCTGAGCAGTTGCATTAGTACATGCAGAATAAGGCTATGCTGGAAGAAAGACGTTCTAAAAATATGTGTTCATAAATGTGTGTATACATGTCTCTGTGCATATATAATGATGTATGTGATGGGTGTTTGTTGAAGTTAGTGAGAGCGCACACAAGATAGGGGAAGAGGAACATGATTTAATTGATTTTCTGGTTGAAATCAACATCAGCTTATCTATCTAAAGGCATCTGTACAGTTACATTGTATATCATATTTGGGATAATCTTGGTTCTGCCTAAGTGGCTGTGGCTGTCCACGTGTATGTAGGAAATCAGTTTAGCATCCAATTTTTGTTTTTTTAACTATTTGTACTCTTCTTTTAAAGTTTCCTTGAAAACAAATGGTGAAGTGCTGGGGTTTGGTGGTTTTTGGGGGGTTTTGGGGGGTTTTTTGTTTGTTTAGGTAGATTTATTTGTTTTGTTTTTGTTTTTTTTCTTTCTTTCTTCATGCACTCAGCTGCATTTTGGTGCAGAAGAGTAACTGCTGTCTCATGAGAATCAACAGCCAGGCGCTATCACACTTCAGCTGACATCTGCGCAACTTCACAGGAACCTTCAAACCCCTCCAAAAATATTTGCTGCTTAACTGTTTTCCAGTGGAACCAAAAATAGGAGCAAGCAAATATTTAGGGGATTTTTATCTCCTTTCTGCATTAGATATTGAAAGATATTTAAGCCACGTGAGCCTGTTTTGCACTGAAGTGGATGAGTAGAGCTCACATGATTCCTTGCAGCAGCTCTGTGTGTGTTACAAGAGGAGGTAGAGGGGAGGTCTGTGGCTGAACTGCCTTCTGCTCATCAGCTGATCTGTGTTAAGCGACCATTTTTTGAGCTATTAGCTCATAAAAATTGCAAAGGAAAATGAGTTAAACTAAACGATATTTGTGGTTTAAGGATGGAAGTTGAAACTAATACGTTTTCCTTGGCACATGTAGCGGGATAAGAGCACAAAAACCTGTCATACGATATGGTTCAGTGGTAATGGAAGTCATAACAATCCAGTAGCTTGCAATCATCTGTACATGACCTGTGATCAAAGAGACTTCTGTAGTTTTCCCACCTGTCCATTACTTTTCAGGAAAGTGGCTTTTTCTTCCTTGTTTTGAACTTGAAGGCACCAAGGACACTGAAGAACATTGATAATAAGGAAAGTGAATAATGTGGCACTTGCGAGATGTCAGTTGTTGAATATTCTTATCTGACTAATATATACTTATTAGTGGTATAAGATCTTAGCCTGACTACTAAATATTCCCTTTGAAAATTCATCTCATGCTGCTGCTGTTTTCCACGTGTTATTGTACACTTACCAGATGTTGGGTATTCTCTCTATGATGAGGTTTAGTACTGCTGACTGGTGCAGGCTTCCACTCAGAATCACAAGTTTACAAGAAGCTGGGACTGCAAAGCTCATATGAACTAAAACAAAAAGTGACATAAATCTACTGTGAAATTTTATAAGTAAAATTTCTAAGGTGATAAATATGTTTTAAGCCTTGTAATACTAGTCATAATTTCTAGCTTCTTTGCATAATGCTGCCAGTTGTTGACTTTAACTTTTTTCCCCGATCTTGAATTGTCTGTCCTGGTAGTTGCACTGAATTTAGATCTTGTTTTTCTGGCATCATTGTTCATGGAACTAATGAAATCATGCCAAAAAGAACGCTTTCTACCTACACATGTGTTCTATTAACTGAAAGTTTCTTATTTCAGTGCACGTTTAATAAAAATACCAAACTGCAAAAATAATTAGACTTCATAGTAACTAACACTTGAAGCTGGACCAGTGGGAATTTTTTTGAACTTCACATTTTGTACTTGTGAATTAACAGAAGTTTTCTAATTTATCTTTTTGTCCTCCTTTCTTCCTAACTCCATCCTTTTCTTCCTTCAAGCTTCAGTGTTCTGCATCCCAGGAGGTGTTCAATGCCTGTCCTGCATGAGACATGCTGACATAGTGACACAGTGTTCAGAAGTGCACATGGGGTGTAAAGAGGTAGAACAGGACAATTTCAGTAGTTTGACATTCTTGATTCTGCTTTTTAGACATTATATTTTGTACATCCTCACAGGCAGTGTTTCTCCAATTTAAAGTTAATTAAAATGACACCAGGCAAATGCTCTTCAACTAATTTAGTCCTTAAATTAAAAAGTTAATACACTTTAAAATCTAAAATATGATCATATGTATTCCTGGAGAGCTGACAATTTGTTCTGCTCAATGAACAAAAAATTAATAAGAGTTAGCAGCATTTAGTTCACTTCGTATCTTTAGGTAAGTTAGAAGAAGCAGGAGAATCCAGAACAAACAGCATCTATGATGGGTTTAGCAGAAAAAAGCTTGATAGTGTAAATTGCTTTGGCAGTATCAGTCATTTTACTGTGTGCATATGAACTAAACACGCAGAATTGCTTCTGCTACATTAACATTTAAAAAAAAAAAAACTTGTCATCTTATATAGTTGTAGACACAGTCTCTCTTCCAGGTAAGTTTGCAATCAAAGGTGCACTGAGACCCACCCATAACTGTTGAGTTACATGGACGTAGAGAGAGAGGGGATCACATTAATAACACATTTTTTTTCTGCTGCTCAATGAGGGATTTGTATGGAGCAGTAATTGCGTTATCTTCTTCTGAACTTTTCCTCTGACCTTGCTTCTTTGGGCTTTATGGCAGCTCTGAGGTCTAGGAGAGTTCAGATCCAGGGCTGTGGAGGTAACTCACCAAGTCAGCTTTAGAAGAGCATCCTCATATGTGTAACGATCGTATGAGAACGTATGAATCCGTGACCAGAAGAGGGATTCTTGGAAAATTGCTGTATGATGGAAGAAGTATGACAGACTTCATTGCTGTGAGGTAGCAGCTAGCTGCTGTTGGGCCTGCAAGGTTAGAATATAGATGTGTATGAGAAATAGATCAGTGAGAGTTTGTCTTTAATGTCCTCAGGAGGAGTATGAGTCTGATGTCTCGTTCAGATCTGGTTTCAATAAACATAGTACACCCTGTAATACAGCTCAGGAGGAGATATGACCTCATCACCTATGTTTGAAACATCTGGCCTGTTTCTGTACTCTGCTGTAGTCTGAAGTGAAGGGCAAGCTGTTAAAACTGAGAGGAATGGAAAAGCAGGAGAAATGGTTCCAAATGTTCAGGGGGAAAAAAAACCCCAAACCTATTCTAGTAATTCCATGTAATATCCAGTGAATCTTATTTGTGACTGGATCAAACTCAAATGAAAATAGGTTTCCTTGGAGAGGAAATGATTTACAAAGCTACGGGACAGTCTTAAACCAACTCTTTTAACATCTAGTTTTTGTATCTCTATTTACCTCCCTAATTATTATTGCGATACTCACACCTTGCTTTTCAGTGAGGGCACCACGGTTCTTAAGGTCCAATTTAATCCATAACTCAAGTATGACTTTCAGTTACACAAACACAAATGAACTCATCTTCTACTCACTTTTATGCATTTTGCAGATGTCATTTTATTGAGAAAGAAACTGTTTAATAAGTTTTTGGAATATGCATTTTAATTGCCTTTAGAATTAAATCGATAGATATTGCAGTTCTATCAATATCAACAACTTTAATAATAATAAAAATATCCAAAACAGAGAAAAGAACCATCTTCCACAGTTCTTAATTTCCATATAATGAATCTAATTTAACAGTTCTAGATTTATAAATACTAAAATTCTTTATTCAAGTTCCTCAGCCAAAAATGATGACAAGGTAGAAGTTCTTTTCCTGTCCCTGATTTTTAAAGCAGTAGAGGGCAGTAGTATTAAGATGATTGTCAGTTACTTTCTCCGTGAAAACTTGAAGAAATGAGGAGGAAATTTGAAGTGCAAGAAATGTGTTGCTCCGACATCAGCCTTGTAAACTGTCGTAGCGTGGGGACAGAGTCACATTCACAGCGTGAGTCTTTCTGCGTGCGTCGCTGACATCGGGTCTCTGTGTGCCCGCTTGTGTGCTAACGAGGGAAAAGAAGACGACATTAATTTCTACGCCAGCTGCTGTAGCTGATTGCAAAGGCTATTTTCTTGTTTCAGCACATCTGCTTTGAATAATAACGCGGGGAGAAACAAACAGGATTGTTAGAAGAAAAACAACAAAATTAAAAACCCCAATATAGTTCAACTGGAACTTCAAAACTGCTCGTATGGTTTTGGAAAAAAATAATAAAAATTATAACTGATACTTCTTCAATAAGAGATTGTACTAAAGTCTTGCAGGTCTGCTCTATTTTTAGGAGCAAAAATGAAGAGAATAATTTTGAAGCAAAATGTGCTGTATGCGAATTTCACATAGAAGCACAACGTATTTATGGATAAAGTTGCTTGAAATACTTTACTGTGAGCATTTTAATTTTGAGATTTTTCTTTTTTTTTTTTTTTTGCTTGAAATTAATCCTTTGTGTACATACATAACTTAATTTGACATTCTATAGAAGAGGTGTTCTCCACTTTGCTCTCAAAGTAGATAATGAAAAACTGATCAAAATCACCATACTTTTTAGTTCTGAAAACTTAGTTTGCTAGAGAAAGTAGTATTTTAGCAAGTTAAAATTGAGAAATTTAATTTTAAAGCAGTTAAGTGTATTAAAACTTCAAAATATGTATGGAATAGTTAAAAAAAAAAAACAACTTGGGAAAAAAACCCTACTACTTAGGTGATAAAAATTAAAATATCTCTAGAAAAATTGACATTATAGGAAAACCAGTAACATTTGTGTCATTAACTATGGGTAACTAAAGAAGTAGCTGTAATAAACTAAATTAGGTGTAGAATTTAAAATTGTAGAAAGTTTGCACCTGCTTTATAATTGTAAAACAGGGTAAGATGCTGTCCAGTAGGACAGGAACTCATCTCCAGTGACTCTTGTTGTCATCATTCTCTGTAAGATTCCTGAAACAAATCTGTGCAAATTGCTGACTCCAGGTTATTGCACTTGATGATAGAACAACAGAATTCTTTTACCCCAATATGGGAGATGATACGGGGGGAAAATACAGTCCTTTAATGGCAGTCAACAAAACATAACAAAACGGGGGAAAAAAAACCCCAACAAATCATGGAAGGGGAACTGCTACTTTTTTGCTACATAACATAATTTATCCACTTTCAAGGAAAATGATGGGTGATTCAGAAGCTCATTGAGAGTCAGCAGGTCTTGCTCTAGAAATGAGTTAACATTTTTGTTGCAAATCCAGGGATTCTGTGTTGTTTCATTAAGACTTAAATTCTAGTGCAGTTATGGTGACAAGACTGTTACTTTCCATATCTTTGCCATGGATTTAGGGGATCCCTCTGCCTTTCAGCTGTCTCGGAGAGCCTGAAAGTGAATGCACTTTTTTATAACAATGAATATATATCCTAGTTCTCTGTGTCTAATTATACTTCTGTCCCTGTTAATTATGTTAAATTTCACAACTGATTTACTGGATGATTAAGTTAACTAATCAGTACAGAACACTGTAGCAAATACTGAAAGCCACCGTGATTGGAAAGTAGCTTCAATTTTTATTCTTACAGTTTTAAATTGCAAAATGTGTAAAATATTTTATTTGTTTTTTTTTAAAGAATGGAAAACCTGAATATTTTGCTAGCACATTTTTTAACCTTCTGTTATTTAACAAGTGATTAATAGGTGGAGTTTTTTAAAAATTCTTTTTAGATTTTAAGGTAAAGAAAAAAAGCAGGCGTTTTTAATTATATTTTTTTTTTAAATTTTGGTGAGAGTTTCACTGTATTAACCTGACCACATCCAGTAATTCTTATTACTTTTTTTTTTGATTGCTTAAAGTTGTATTCTAACTCAAAATGTGTTTAAAAGGTGATGGGAGGGGTGACCCTGACAAATTTTACACAGTATACAAAAAAAGGATACCTAGTTGCTGCTATTCATACAAGTCTCCTTCACCTTGTTTTTCTTTCCATTTGGCTGTCTCCATCTTCTTACTCATTTATGGTGCGTGCTGCTGGGAAGGCAGTAAAAAAACCTTTTGTGCCAGAGAGTCAGCGGTATCACATCCCCGCAGGCATTATTGGGTCGTAAGTCTCACTTACAAACTGCCTGCATTTAGTTTTCTTTCTGTGCTATTTTGTGCCAAAAGATACTGCTTTATTTTCTGGAGAAAACCAGCTACGTCCATGTCTGATACATCACCAAGAACAGTATCCTCAACTGGGTCAAGAGGAGAAACGTTTTTTTCCAGCAGTGTGGCTCAAATGCAGTAGTTGTTCCACCTGACTGCCATCAATACTTCAACATTCTCCACTCTGACACTTTTATTACCACATTTTCTATCCCAAGATGTAGCAGGTATACATTGGCACTGCCTTGAAGTAGTTTAGTCCTCTTGAAATTCGACGTTATTTCATTCATCATGATGGATAAATATTTCCCTATTTTCAGAGTGCTTAGCAGGGACTTCTAGAGCCTCTACCTCTTCTCCATATGTTATTTAAGTCTCCATGAAATCAGTGGAAGAATCAGACAAGTCAAAATGAGTCCTTGCTTTGGTGTAATGCAGAAAAGGTGCAACTCTGCTTTTTAGGGTTTTTTGTTTGGTTGTATCAAGGCACCATTGCCCAGCCTTTTCAATTATTAATTAAAATTAGCTATCTAAATGCCGTGCTGCTGAGAAAAAAGACTAGCTTAGATGAATTTACTTTCTCTGTGATACCTCCAGCTATTGAAAAGAACCTTTGACTGGCCTGTTGCTGATCCTGAATGCTGGGTTAAATTGGTTCCTTTTAATCAACCTTGAGTAGGGACTGATTAAAAGACTCTTTGCAAAATTAGCAAATACATTTGCATTTTCTTCTCTTAACTTTAAAGCAGCCTCGATATGATGGTGAAATAAAAAGCAACATCGTTGTGTAAGTGTGAGATGGCACAAGCAGTAGCTATTATATATATGCCCTTAATGCACAAATGAGCTCATCTGATGTGTGGTGAAGTTTTCATGTAAATGTAATTGAGCGTGGAAGGAGTACTTTATGGTGCTTTTCAGATAAGTGTATGCAAATAGATTTTACATGTGGGAAAGGAAGGAAACAAGGCAGAAAGAACCAGGCTTAACTAAGTTTATCAGGAGTGGAAGAAAGGAATTGCTACTTTGGAGATAAAGCAAATGTTAAGTCATTCTAATATACTTAAGGTTTGGTGTGTAGTTATTTCTATGTTGTAGTCTATCAAAGGTCATTAATTGTTGTTGTTAATCTGCAGTTCAGCACCTGGTTTCAAATGTGAGTTTAGGAAGTCGCGGACACGTCTGCTTTCTGTCTCCACTCAAGTTCACTAACGCTCATCGGGTCCATAGTGCTGGTCTCAGACTTAAAAAGCCATTTTTGTTTTACCTTTTGGTAAAAGGACAAGCATCTTTAGTCCCTACTGTTTCTTGAAAAATGTTCAACTTTCTTTTGAGTTCCCCAGCAGCCACTTTGTGATTGTTATTTGCTGGTATTTGCTCTGCTTTTTTATGTGACGTCCTTGATCTTGTCTTATGGGCAGCTGTAATTGTGATGCCTTTAATTTTACTGTGATAATGCTTTGTCTCATCCAGGATCTTGGTACAGCACCTAAGAGATAACAAAGTTTGCAGTTGCCTTTCAAACCAACTTGTTTAAGAATTTTTTCCTCATCTACTAATTATTATTAGTTGCCATATATCAACAACACACGGTGTTTTGTCTTGTGGTTTTTTGTCTTTTCTAGTTTGGGACCCAGCCTACCTTTTTATATGCTAAAAAGGGGGGGAAAAAAAAAATCTCTATTGAAAGCAAACTAAACAAAGTCTCCAGCAGCAAAATCTGATATTTATGGCATTTCTTTGGTCACTTCAGCTTTTGGCAAAGTGTAACAATAAAGAAATAGGTTCCCATTAATAACAGAGGATTCGAATTTGACCCTGCTTTCATGCTTCATTTCAGTGACGCAGGTAAAGATTTGTTTTGGGAGCAAACAGTAAATTCCAGCAGATATTTGGCTGTAAGCACAGAATATAATGTCTGTGTTTTAAACATAGAGTTTTTCCCTAGCGCTTCTCAAGATTTAGACATTATGTCACACAACTATTTTTGTCTTGGGTTCAGAAGTCTCAGTTCCCAATACAATGTCTCTCTCAATGACCTGCAGAGCCTTGTGCTCTTACCTTTCTCACATCACAAACTTGGTTATTTTTCTTTGGCTTGCTGATCAAAAGTAGTGAGATGTACAGAGATATGTTAAAATCAGCCATTGTTTTAATGCTGATATGTATTAGGATTTTTTTTTTTCTCTCCAAATTACTCGTTTCCATTTGTAAAAATGTTCTGACTCGTGGAAAGAATTAATAAAAGTGATTTGTTAATCTCTTAGAGGTACTTTCTTTGATACAGTCCCTGAGCGACAGAGTCCCTAGAGTGATCTGTGGTGGTTGTAAAGCAAGGCTGTTTAATGAAGGTTTTGGAAAAGGATAATATTTTCTGTCATCTTTTTTTTATTTTTTTCCTAAGAGGGTGGGTTGTTCCATTAAAATTCCATTCAAGCAGACAGGAGCATTTATAATGCTCCAAAGAATATGTTCTCTATTTTGGAGTATATTATGTTCTTTATTCACTCAAATCTTGTTTTAATATTGCTGTAAACTTAATAAGAAGAGATGAGATATGAAGTGATAATCTTTTAAATATAAGGAAAAATAATTTTCTCCACCTTCATAGAAGGCATAGGTCTAAGCTGTCTCTTATTAGAGATTTTGGTAATAAAAATCTCTGCTTGTAGAATAGCAGTCATCACAAAGCTATCTTGCTGTGCTAATCTAGATAAATAATTTCTTTTTTTTGTTGTTTATTTTTTTAGTGCTCTTCATTTATGATTTTTCTCATCATGTGATATAAACCTTGTCTTTATGCTGCAGATTTGCCCTTATCCCATCACTGTTTCACTTTGTATGCTCTGATAGTTCCATGCTCAGTTACTTTAAATATTAGAGATGTCTCTAGCATGGTGTGTGTGTTCAGCAATCACTGTCCCACATTCCATATTTCAACGTAAGAAGGATTTTGGGAATGTTTGGTACCACTGGACTGTCAATACCCACGATGGGTTGATATTGGATACATGATAATGCTGAGATCCTTGGCTGGATACCAAGTACTTGCTGCTGGCACAGACCCTGATGATTGCTTAGCTGTTCAGTGTGGAGAAATCTCTCATTTCACCCTGATGAAAAACAAAATAAGTGTGTGCATGTGTACGTGTTGTCAGGTTACGAAATGGCAAGTGTAGAGTTCAGGCCGTTGACATAGTTAATCTTTCCGCTATGTTAAGCGCAACAGTAAATCCTGATGACTTCAATCTGTTTCCAGGTTTCCATATTGTCTGCCTAGGTTAAATGATCAGTGGGGGTTTGTGGTATTTCACAAACGGTGGTCATGATGTCAGAAATCTTTTGTGACTAATTGAAGAATGTGGAGATGGGAAACGACTCTCCTTTTTTTTTTTTTTTAAATTTTATTTTATTCTCCTCTCTATTAAAACAATTGTTTTTTGCCAAGTTTGGTCACTAAAACTATTTCTTGTAAAAATTAAACCACGGTAGCTTATCTTTTTAGAAAAAAAACCTGTGTGATTTACAATTTTCAGGGTTTTAACAAGATCATGTTCAACATAGTGAGGTTGGACCAGCTGATTGACTTTTATGTCTGTTGTTCATGTATTTAATCCTTTCCATAGTTCAAATACATTCTCAGTCCAATTTTCCAGAATCCTTAAAATATTTCAAACTAGCTGAGTTTGAATACCTAATAAACTGAAGAAGGATGATCAAAGAGCATGATTTTGTGATGTGTATGTTGACTTGCAAAAAACCATATAGGGTGCCAAATAGTTCAGTGTATTTTTTGATAGTTTGTGTGTTTATTTCAAGTGCATACATTAAAAAAACTACAAGATGACCACTTTGTTGCTTATTTTAGACATTGAAATCCCACATGAACAGCACAGTTTTCAATTCTGATCTCAGATGCTATTTTAATTAGCTGAGATATATTAGCTTGATTCACATAGTACATCTCTGTAGTACTGTGAGTAACATTTGGAAAGTGTGTTTGGAAAATCATCCACCGTAGCTTGCCTTAGCCATTTCTTTAGTGTTCTGTGAACAAAATTCTTCTTTGTGGAATAAGTATTTTAAATTATAAACTTGCTTCATTTTATTTGATCCAGTCTGCTGGGATTAATTGTTGTATATTGGCTCCATCAGTTATTCAGCTAGAGCTATCAGTTCCTGACTGCTCTGGAAGCAAAAAGCAGTACTGCTTTACAGGCAGATACTCTTTTTCTTTGATAGAAACTCTGGGCTCCAACCAGGGTTGAGCTATGAATGAATCTGGTTTATAAATTACTTCATTTTTTTTTTTTTTTTACAACTATTTTTATTCCTGAAATATGTCATTCCATGCTTCTGGAATGTTGCTAAATATTTGTGTTAAACAGCACAAGTGTTACAGAGTTCACCAGGAGGAAGTGTTAGAATTAAGTTATTTATCATGTTAGTGTGATTTTCTAGTTAACTGTTTTGTTATAGGTGGCTCATAATGACACTGAAAATGAGGTGTGACCTTAGTCACACAGTAGTGACACAGAAGAACCATTTTCAAATCCAGCCCATCTTATGTTTAGTTTGTCTATGGTTTCCAAGACTCACTCTGTTTTGCTTTTGACTTGGTACTACAGTTTTGACTCCAAATCTCAAGTCAGTCCATGGGCTTTGCTGGTAAAGATGCTGAGCATCACAGAAGTTGCTGTAATCCATCACATTCAGTCAGAGGCAAAATACCAGCGATGGCAGTAAATAAGTAGATGTGACAGCTAGCAGTGAGAACATACTGATGGAAGACAGTAGTGTGCAGTTCAAGGATAGGACATCTGCTGTGCTGTAAGTGTGAACAAAGGAGATGTCCATGTAGAGAGGAGAAACCTGTAAGAAAAAACAAACCAGAGAAATTAATGAGGTTGTTTCAACAATGGCACAGTGACTCTTTTGACTTCGGTGAGATCATGTTTTCCATCAAGATAAGTTTGTTTTATGATTCGTCAATATAAAAAAAAATACCTTGTCAGATGGTAGAAAAGGGTTGTAAGCATGTAGAATGGTTAGGAGTGGAAGGGACCTTAAAGCTCATCCAGTCCCAACCCCCCTGCCATCAGCAGGGACACCTTCCACTAGACCAGGTTGCTCAAAGCCTCATCCAACCTGGCCTTCAACACTTCCAGGGAGGAGCAGCCGCAACTTCCTTGGGCAACCTGTTCCAGTGTCTGACCACCCTCACAGTGAAGAATTTCTTCCTAATATCTAATCTAAACCTCCCCTCTTTCAGTTTAAACCCATTTCCCCTAGTTTTGTCATTAACTACCCTTAAAGAGAAGAGGGCAGAGAACTGCCCTATAGAGAAGAGGACGTGTCCCAGTGTTGCACACAGTGATGCCAGAAGTCACTCGTGAAGATAAAATTTTTGCCTGTGATACTCACTCTGTGTACATCTCACACAACCATGTGCTAAAGGGTTGTGTTTTGGTGTGTACCCAGATTGTGAGTCTCCTAAAGGGATGACTGCTCTGTCTGTGCACCACCAGAGAACGGGACGTATAGTAAAATACCAAATGGTTTTGCTTTTTGGTGTGTATTTTTCATTGTCGATGGTGATATGTCAGAGAGACGCTATCTGAAACCTGAAGAAAGGAGTGATCGGTGAATCATCTGTTCTGAATTAAACAGAATTGCATAATGGGAATGGAACTGTCAAAACCATTTGTCATTGGCCTCATTCTTTTCAAAAGTGACACTAACAGTTTTACCCTTATTTAGAGTCCGTTTAGTTCAACACTGAATTCTTAACACCACCACAAATTCACTCATGATTTCATGAGTGTATTAGATGACCGTTTATGTAAGTAAAAGCCCCAAACACGAGGAACAGATGCTCCTTCTTCCGTGGAGATTTAACAAAATTTTGTTAAATTAACAAAATTTAACAAAATTATGATGATTCTCTTTTGAGCCCATGTATGTTATCTGGAGTAGATAAATAGTAGTTGAGGAAATCCAACATTCTGAATGTTTTGCCTAGAAATAGGTAGATAAAACTGTTTGGGGGCACTTTCTTCTGTTCTTTTAGAAAATATCATTATGTAAGAGCATTTATTAGGCACATCAGTTGCAAATGTCTTCATTAGAAATACTCCTTTCTTTTGGGAAAATTTGATTTCTCTCACTTGCTTTGAGAAATACAAGTCTTGGCTTACCAATATCTGTGACTTTCTGGAATTATTCTATTGAAGAGACACAGATGCTTTAGTTTTCCATGGATCATTTTGGGAGGATAGTGGAATGTATTTGGAGACTACTATCAAACTTTTTTAAAGTTTTTAAAAATCTGTCACTGACCTTTAAAAAAGAGCAGGATTTTGTCTCACTGATGGTAGTGTAGATTGAGACTGACTTGATTAATGAAAAAGGAGTGACACACAAAGTCAGAAAATCTGAATTCGGAACTGGGCCCTCTTTTTCTGTGAACATATCTTTTTATTTTTATAGTAACACATCTAATAGCCTGCAACACTGCTAGAAGCCACAGGTAAATATCACTAAGTTGCAATTTTCCTTTTCACTGGACAGTAATCCTGTATCACTTGTTTTTCTGTAAAGCTCTGATGAAAACTTGCAGCAAAAATAACAAGAGTCAGAAGAATAAAAGAATTCCTAGAATGTTGCAAAATAGCTGACCAAATGGACAATATTACTGCTCTTGATCTCGTTGCCAGCAGCAGCAGCAGCGTGTGTGCAGTAACATCATCTCTCGTTCCCTGTAGTACTTTTCAATCACGTTATAGTGAACCGTGAGCACAGTCGGTGCTTTATTAGCCTGGGTCAAGGCTGATGACTTCTGTGCTGTGTTGGAAGCCAGCATCTTCCAGAGTGAAGTACCCATGTTCTGTGTGTTTAACAGAGTTTTAATGTTATTTCCTGTTCCATTATATTAGACTAAGCCACATTGTTTCATAAGTATTTATTGTTGGTTTTGTAATTTTTCTCCTGCCTGAAATACTAAGCTTTTCCTTTCAGCCTTTATCTAAAATCTAAATAAATTGTAATATTATAACAGTGCAATCCTACTTCTCAGACTTTGTCAATACTGAGAGAGATTTTGATCACCCTCATTGTTTCTCTCCTTAAGTAATTGAAATTTCCAGACAAATCTATAGTTTTTCCTCCTCAGGATTTCCTGTAATGAAAAACTCACATCCTTTTAACTGTGGGCTAGTGCGTAATTGCAAAAAAGGAAAAGTGTATTTCAGAAAGAAAATCAATGCTATTTAAATTATCCCCTGAAAGTGAATAGTATCTCTAGTATCTCTTTAAATCTGGTTGCTTAGACCAGGAAAACACAACTGACAGCTGGTGGTTTTCCCCAGCTCCAGTTCTGTCATGGCACATGGCATCCAGCAGCTCTTATTCCGAGTGTTTGCAATCACTAATGATCAAGAAAAGAACTTGAAAGTCACAGACTCCAGCCATTGCAGTTAATTGGTTTGGTTTTTTATTAGTCAATACAAGAACTGACAGTTCTTTTCAATTTTTTTTGTAAATTCATACAAATATCATATTAATTCCAAATGTTGAATTTGTTGAGAATTGCGTTTCCCATTTCAAGTAAAACATTTTATTAAGATGATAAATTGATTTGTCATCTGTTTGCATTTTTGCTGTAATTATTATTAAAGCAGAAATTGATGCAAAATGTTTGAAAGCAATAAGAATCCTTACTTTTGTCAGCCCAACTGAGTCAAAAATCAAAAGCTGAAAAATCCCTAGACTTCCTTTTTCCTGATTTGGAAAGTTCTTTC
The DNA here is from genome assembly GCF_000700745.2 of Antrostomus carolinensis. NCBI lineage: Eukaryota > Metazoa > Chordata > Aves > Caprimulgiformes > Caprimulgidae > Antrostomus > Antrostomus carolinensis. Next base: position 28,759 of record NW_010298365.1, read on the forward strand.
TGTATTTATTCCAGTGAGAAATACTGCAAAATAATAAGCAGTAAAAATAGGGAGATAGGAGAGTAAAAACACACACACAAAATAATTAATTTTGCAGTATTCAACCCAAAATATGTCAAAATGAAATGTTTTTGTGAGAGGAAAAATAAAAATAAAAATTGTTTTCAGTGTTTAAAAAAAACCAAAAAAATCCAGTCTGCTTTAGAATACTCTTTTTTTTAAGAGTATGAACTTGCACAGCAATAACAATGAGAGCTGCCTCCTGTGAGACTGATGCATGGCGTTTTACGGTCCGTTACGTTTTATGGTTCATATGACACTATCTCCTTTGTTGTTGATAGCATCTCATTGGAAGGAAAGATTCGTGCCAGACTGTATGAGCAGCAAGAACTCGTGTTTGAAAAAGATTTGTGTGTTAAGTTTTCCTAACATAAGTGATCCTTATTCCTATGAAATTAAGAGTAGGTGCATGTGCAGCTTTTCTTATGCGCGTAGCCTGCAGAGCTCTGGTGCAGGTACTTTGGAGGTTGAATTAAAAAAATAAACCCAGAAAGCAGCAGCAGTGACTTCTGAGATGAAACCATGCTTGGCATGATGCTGAGACATGGAGTTTATGTCTTCTTAGAGAAAATTACTTTAAAATTCTGCTTTTTCCATATCTGCAATTGTTATGGACAGTGCAAAGATTTCAGTCTGTAGCTAAGAGGAGAATTGTTTTCAGAACAGCTACTTGAAAAAAAGGAAAATATTTGGAGGAATAGTTCCCATATGCCTCTCTCTCAGTGAAAACAGTTATTGAAATATTGTTAGGGAATGATGGTGTCACAGCCAGTGCAGTAGTTCCAAAATACAAACAAATTTAACGTTATTTTCTCTGACCGATGGATGCTGCGAGGAATTAAAAGAATAAAAGTATCATCTGATAGCTGTGGGCTTTCTCAGAAAAACTGTGTATGCTGTAAAGGAAAACTACTGTTGAACAAAAATAGTTTGTTTCAGTGAACAAAGTTTTACAATCTAATAATAAAATAAGAGGTGTAGAGTAAAACTGACAACAGAGTGGGATTCTGGAGCATCTCGAGACGTTTGCATTCCTCAGCAACGTGGATGGTTCTGGCTGGGGTATTTTTGCAAACACATAAACCACGCTTCCCAAGCATTGTTAGGAAATTACTGATCAAAGAAAATTGTGCTCCCTTCATTAGAAGGTATTTAGGAAATATGTTTTTTATATATATATATATGTTTTTAAGAGAATTTGGTTATATGAATTGCACCTATGTCATATGGATAGCAAAGAACTTTGCTGTCCTGGAGAAATTTGTGGCATTGATGGTTTTATTTTGCTGGTAAACATGGCCAGCACTTTAGTTACTGAGACTTTTCACTTTTAATTATTTCCTTCATCTTTGTATATGTTGGTGGACACCAGGCAATGTTTCTTCTGAAAATCTCAGTTTTAAATTGTGGAAGAGACGTAACGTGTCTTTTAAGCTATAATGTTCCATTGTAGCCTCAAAAATGTAAGGATTGAACAGAGAACTCAGTGAAACTGAGAACTCAGATGCCTTTTTAAATAAGATTGGATTAGATGTGTCCCTAAAAAACCCACAGCCCCTATTTTTATGTTTTTGTAGCCATGTTGATAGGTAGCAGGGAACCTTTGTTTTTGAGAGCATGGGCTTGACAGAAGCCAGCTCTTTGAATTGCACAGATTTCTCTGGAACTGAGATATTGTATTTTATGTGAGCTGTAAATTTAAAGTTGCTTCAGAATTATTTTATAAAACTGGTGGGTTTTTTTTCTGAGTAAAAACAGGCGTGGATCTTCTGTTCTCAGGAATATATAGCACTGTCTTAAGAATTAGCTTAAATAGAATCTTAATTTTTGTGCTGTTCTTTGATGCCTTTTTGAGCTGCTCCTTTTAGGTTAAAAAGTAGACTTACTCTACTCTCCAACATTTCATTTTCAATAGTCATCTATATGTCTAATCAAGGGCTTGTTTCTCCCTCAGGATAGTCTTTGGCATCTTTTTTCTTTAGTTGCTCCAGGAAAAGTTTGGCTCCTTAAGAATCATCTTCTTCTGGCTTTGCTTTGGTTTCTCCTGGTCTCTGTTCTCTTAGCCCCATCAAAGGCTGCCTTCCTGGCTCTTGGCTGGCCTGACATTCCTTCTTGCTTGTGCTTTTTGCTGAAACTTCATGAATATACTGCTCTAGTGCCTTTGAAGTATGCTCATGCCACTTTTGTGTAACTGGTTTCAAAGACCTAAAAGCCTTTCTCAAGTTCAGAATGATTTGGGCAGCTTAGCCCCTTGGGTTCCTTAGTCACTGCCAGGTAAAACTTCAGCAGCTTGATCGCTGTCAAGCTTCCAGCTCTTTTATCCCAGTGCAGGCAGAAGCACAAAGATTCTGGCACAACACCATAAATGTGATCTCAAATTATGACTTCATGTAAAAATCACAGCATCTGAGTGCGAGTGGTAATTGAGATCAGAAAATACAACACTGTGCCACTTTTTTTTTTCCTTCTGATTTTCTGCATGGTGGTTTGATATTTGATATATTCCTGTTATAGTGTCATTTCCATTTAGTTGCTTGAGACTGCTTTCCTCATCAATATAATATTTTTCGTTATAGAATCATAGAATGGTTTGGATTGGAAGGGACCTTGAAGATCATCCAGTTCCAACCCCCCTGCCAGCAGCAGGGACACCTTCCACTAGACCAGGTTGCTCAAAGCCTCATCCAGCCTGACCTTAAACACTTCCAGGGAGGGGGCATCTACAACTTCCTTGGGCAACCTGTTCCAGTGTCTGACCACCCTCACAGTGAAGAACTTCTTCCTAATATCTCATCTAAACCTCCCCTCTTTCAGTTTAAACCCATTTCCCCTTGTTTTGTCATTAACTGCCCTGAAAAGTCCTTCCCCAGCTTTCTTGTAGCCCCTTCAGGTACTGGGAGGCCGCTATAATGTTATGTTATATAGTCAATCCTTCCTCTGCAGCCTTTCTTCATAGCAACATCAGAGCTCTAAAATACTTATTTCAGGAAAAAAATGAATTGTGCCAGTTTGTCATGCTCTCACCAGCAAGGTGCAATGTTAGGGGACAGCTCCTTTCAAAGCTGTGTTTTTGAGGAAAAAAAAACATGTAGAGGGTTGTGAAGGTTATGTTGTTATTTTGCATAGTCAACTTGGAACAGGATATATAAATAAATAAAAAAAAACAACACAAATGTGCACATGCAGTGGTTCAAAAAATTTATGTAATCACTGAATTCTGTGTTATGAGGTATAAAAAGAAAATAGAAGATATGCTCAGTGGGAGAGCGGAGGATGTAAAACACATATCAGAGATGGAATTTGCTAGGTCTACAGGAAAGTTTAAACAAGAATGGACTGAGTACAGCAAAAAGGAATAGGGTTAAATAATAATAGCTGGTTTCGACTCACTGGAGACACTTAATTTTTTTTTCAACTCTGAAAGAGGAAGGTAACTGTGAAATGGAATTGAAGAAATTGGAAGAGTGCAGCATTCCGGTAAGATCTGAAACACGGGAGAGAGATGCATTTTTACCTTCCAAGAGAGAAGGTGCTAAAAGTGGTTGAAATCATAGAAAATCCTGTGACTGATCAAAGTCTCAAGAACCATTTTTTTCAAATTTGAAGGATTTTAAAAATTGTTTCTGTGAGAAGAGATCAGATGATGATAGCAATCTGATGGTAGAGCCTCAGAAGCAAAATGCTTTTTAGAGCAGTCGAATTTGTCCGTCAAAGCAAACTACTTGGTTTGTGGTGAAAACTATGGGTACGGCTCTGCTGCTGTGGGCGTGAGGAAAAATACAAAATACTACAGAAGAGACCTGCAGCCACAAATCATGTGGGTCATAGAGCTGGAGTCCAGCAGAAATATGTGTGTTAAATATTTAATTTTATTTAATCCAGTAGCTCTGCCTCCTCCCGAGGACAGGAGAGCTATAACAAGAGCCCATAAAAAGCATAATTATATTTTTATTTGCATTTTAATCTTTTTGAAAGAGACAATTTTCTCAAATTATCATTTGAGTTCAGTTCAACACCAGAGATGCTCTGTTGAAAAGTACAGCATGGTTTTGATAGCACCGAGCAGTAGTGGCCAATGGACAACCCAGGGGGACAATTTGGCCTGCCAGAAGTATTTATTGACTGGATGCAAGGTCATTGCTGCAGTCTCGTCTGTATTCATGTGCTAGAAAAATCTCTTTTGAGTCTCAGCAGCACTGTCACTATATTTGGATATGTACTCAGCTGGGAGGAAAGGCGATAAATAATATGCTGGAGTTTGATTTGCAGTCAGCAGAGCTTGTGTACTGGAAGGGACCCCATGGAGAAGGCAGAAGATGGTGTGTGGAAGCCAAGGAGATGTTCAGGTTGTGCGTCAGTTCATGCACTGGTGGAGAATTGGGAGCAGAAGAGGAGAGGGGAACGTCTGGAGGTTGAGTTTGGGGGAAGAAGGAAGAGCGAGGGCAGGGAGGAGGAAGGAAGGAAGGAGCACTGCTCTTCTGTGGTTTCTCAGCATGTGGCTTGTGTTGGGTTGGACAGATCCAGGGTGAGTGGTGTCTGGAGTAGTGGATTTCAGAAGAGGCAGTAGAACTGAGTTTAAAGTTTAAAAAAGAGATGAGAAAGAAATCTCAACATAGAATGCCCAATCCATGTCAGAAATCACATGAAAGATGCAGCTATTACTGCTGTGCTGCCTAGACAGACTAGGACAAGATGCAGCAGAGGTTCTTGTGTGATAAATTGTCTGAATCAGCAGCCTAAGAATACTGTTGGGTAAAGATAATTTATAATTTGATTGTAAATCCACAGATTCTGCACCCTGTGCCTTCTCTGCCCCCTAAACCCAAAACAACCAAAACATAAGAAGCCCCAGGACTGCAACGGTACCAAAATGATTTAAGCTTTCTGACTTTGTACTCTTCTTTTACCTCTGTGTAACCAGAACCAAAGGTCAGGAACTGGTATGTGTAGTTGCTAAAAAAAAATTTAAAAAATAATTATGCACCAGTATAGTCAAAAAGAGGAGGTTTTGGCTTTAATACAGCTGTGTGAAAAGTTTTCATGCTCTGTCTTTGAGAGGCCAGCTGACCATCAGCCACGAACTGGTATTGCCAAATAGAGCAAATGGGTGATATCCCACTAGAATATCAAGATTGCTCTTTTGACTGCACATAAACTATTAGCCAATGAAATACAAAACTATTAGACATTTTATGTTTGCAGACATTGTTTCTAGACCTTTTGCCAAAAGCACAATGGAACAAAGACCAGAGTTAAATTTAGTACATGTCAACCCGATCAAAACCAACTATAGACAAACAAAGCCTGTCCAGATTCAGACACAATGTGGCTTGCAGTTGCCAGAGCTACCACAGAGGATGGGATCTTGCAGAAAATACTTAGAACTACTACAGCAGGAGGCTTGAGACAGTTGTATCTCCAGTGTGCAAATTCAATAAGCCTGGTAATGACTACCGGAGATTTTATTTAAGGGAGCGAACTAGAGTTTTTATTGTTTTGTTCAAAACACGTGTTTAAAAAGATACACTGTGACTGGTCAATCTTTATTATTTGTTTTAATGCAAAAGTTTAGAGTAACCTCATCCATTAAAACCCTTGCAAACCAGTCTGTACTGGATACTGTTAAATTGCAGACTAGCAGCAATGAAGCATTGAGTATCACCTTTTGACATTTTGTCCAACAGAAGAATGAACAAGAATGTCTACACTGCATAGAAAGTGATGTCTGAAAGACTTGGACTGAAAGATCTCCTGAGACTAACAAATTAATAATAACTTTGTTTTTGTCTTATGAAAACAACACCATGTGGGTCTGCAATGGGAAAGAATGGTCACAAGGAGCAGGGATGTCTCATGAGCTTGTCCTGTGGTTGTGTGTGAGAGTCCATCCAGAAAGGCACGATATATATTAGCAGATAGATGCACAAATTCCAAGAGGAAAGGAAAGAAGGTGATTTTGCCAGGAAATGTTTCAAACAGGCAGGGCCTGTAGGATGAGACCATGAATGTCAAGGCGAGGTACCAGCGAGCACACCCCAGTACCTTAGGGTGTACCCTACTCAAACCCCAGTGCTTTGAGCCCAGAAGGTTCAAGTAGTGGCACAGAGAACATTTTCCTAACTGAACAATAAATAACTTTGCCACAAGGTTGACTGTAAATATTTCATGCTACGTTAATGTTGGTCTTTAAATCTTTTAATGTGTTTCTAAGTTCTGACTTGGAAGTGGGACATGATGTTGGGGACTTTTAACAGCTGAGCTTCCCTGGCCTGGACTCTGGGCAAGGTGTTGTGAAACACTTTCTGCCTCTACGCAGCCAGTTGGAAAGAAAGGCACAGCCAAGCCGTGCTCCAGCAAGTGTTTCAGCACTGAGCGAGCACAAAACCACCACATGAAGCCAGATCATTCCAGCTCCTTAAATTTTCCTCTTGAGCTGATCTTTTAATTTAGGAGAAATAAACTCTTCCAGCTGTGCAGAATGACCTGTGTTATCTTGTCACCTTTTCCTTTGAGTGCTGCCTGCCTGTATCTCATCAGCAGGAGAAAATGATGATTATTGAGTCCTTGCAGCTTTCGTTTCTTTCTTCTGAAGAGATAAATCTGTTGATAAATGCTTTCGCTTGTTTTGTGTCAATTAATACTACGAGGTTGTTGTTAAGAGTAACTTCAGACAGCCTTTATCTTTTGTATCTTTAGGGTAGTGTTTGTGTATCAGTGTTTACAGAGAATTGTCTTCGCAACAGTCTGTGTATTATCTCTAAAGCAGATTTTATTCATTAAGCCTTTTTCAGCCACGGAACTGATCAGAATATGAAGTATTTCACAACAGAGTAAACAAAGGCAAGTTTGCGGTCACAAGTATCCGACATGTTCTCCCAGAGAGGCTGGGAAGCATTGGTTTCATGTTCTCGTCGTTGCTGTGGCTTTTAATTCCCATTGCTTGCGAGCTCATTGGAGCAGGCAGGGTGAGGATGGAAGATACCGTACATTTCTCAGCATTTAAGTTTGGGGAGTGTGAATCATTTCTTTCTTGGAATAACTTTAATAGAAAACTAAAGTCCAACCTGATGAGAAAAACGTGCAAAACCTTTTCTTCCTTTTTTTTCCCTCCCTGTTTAAATGGGTTTTTTTCCCAGACTATTTTTATCATGAACGCGTGAGCACTTTGAGAAACCTAAGAAACCTTGAGCTGTAACACTTACAGAATTAGAGCACCGTAAAGAAGTATTTTGTTAGTAGGGTTTTTTTTAAGGAGCAATAGAGTTCCAGCCAATTAGAAAAGAAAATTATTTGTGTCTGGAATAGTTTGCATTAGATTTTAAACAATTTCTGCAGCTTGTGGAAGGTCAGAAATTGGTTGGATTTCCTTCTGAGGAGATGTAACATCATTTCTAATATATTTTACAGCAACATCAGATGTCAAAAGCGTAAGAGAGCTTATATCTCACAGAGGCAATGCCAAAAGTATAGCAATGCGTTCAGTAATTCCTTGGTTTTACAAGAAGCAGTGGATTATATTCACTTGAACCTTACTCAGTTACTATGTCATTCTTTGGACGTTTTATCTTGATGATTTCAAAATACTGAACAAGCAAAGAAACATAACCAGCTCAGTGAAGATCAATTTAGTGACTCCCATTCCTAAAAGAAATATTGACATACTTTGTTGTTTTAGGACTTGAATTTATGGTTCTTGGGGATGTAGTCCATTCCTTCACGCCATATAATCTATGGAGTGCTGAACAGAAAGCCAAAACTACTAATTCTCAAATCCTGTGCCTGCCATTGCTCAGTCTAACTTTAGAAAAAATACCTTCACTATTGGTATGAAGGAGTCCAGCCACTATTAGAGTTTACGAAAAATATGAGGCTATTATTACATTACGAAGCTTCTTAATATGTAGTATTTTATTGTCTCAAGAACTGAGCCAGTCCACAAACTTTACATACAAACCATGAAATGGTACAATGTGCGGTCTGTCCCGGCACAGAGCGAGGGCTCAGGTTAACCTGCGCTCTTTGCAGAGCTGGGGATTGACAGTTTCCCTTCCTATTCCCTCTCTGTTGTGTGTGAAAAGGAAATAACAAAGAGGAACCTTGAATCTGGCTTAACAATTTTGAAATTGTCATCTTAGAATTGATTACTGTGTTCTTAATAGATTTTACATTCATTTTGTCAGGTGGGATTCATTCTAACAAGTCGAAGGAATTGGGGGCAAAACTCTTAATTTCTAAAAACTTGAAATGTGAATATTCCTACCTCGGTGTAAACGACCTTGACGATACTCTACCCCAAATCTCTGGGCTTCCTTGGTCCTTGTGACTTTGGTGAATTGACAGATTGACAGTTGATTATCAGGAAATTGTTCATCTGAATGATACTTATTTTTGAGTGTGTTTTTTATCATCTCTGGAAGTGTCCAACACCACTTTTTAACTCCACAGGATTATCCAGTGGTTTTGGTGGCCAATATAGAAACCACTGTTACAACACATCTTGGCAGAAGCAAACCTTAAGCGTGTCTTCCCTGCATCATTCCATTCTTGGGGCACTTTGAGCTGAGTAGAAAAGGTTGGAAAATATTTTATGTAGGAATTAATGAAGACCAAAGAAAATGGAACAAAAATTCTGTTTGATTTACAGATTTACTATGAGTTTCCACATGATCTTTTATTCCTTAGTGACAGACACTTGAGATAAAAATCTCATTTTCGCTGATGAGACTTAGATAAATGTCAGTTGGAAAACTTTTGTATTTATCCATTGAGGAAGCAGCTTTTAAAAAGTTTTTTGAAGGAATTTAGTTTTAAGTAAGTATTTTCTTTAAAATAAATTACTAAGTTTACAGGACCAAGCTCTAGTTGTTGTAACATCTTTGACTTCGGCTTCTTATTTAAGCTTTTTTAAGATCTTCAGCAATTAAGCTATACTGATAAAGCTATATGTTCTTATCTTGCCCCTCCTCTTAGCTTAGAGGAAATAATTTGTGCATTATATCAGGGATAAGAGCTCGAAAGTGTAAAATCTGATCCGAGTTCTGCCACTTGGTGACCCATAGGAAATTGGTTCACCACATCATTTCGGTTTTCTTGTCCATGTGATAGGTAAATGTTAGTTCTGTCTTCCCAGGTATTCTGCAGCTCTTCAAGTATTTAAAACCAATGCCAAACCTTTTAATAAGCTTGTCTATATATCATTTTTATGGAAGTAAAATAAAAATTAGGTTATCTGGAACTTACAATAACTGTGAGTTTCAGATTAACTGTGAAATCTTTCTGCTTGAAATCAGTGTATCCCACTTGCTTGGAAAGATTTTCTATTCCATTATTCATTACAGGGGCCTTAAAATTATACTCCAGTGACAAAGCCTCTATTTATTTTTAGACAATTGGCATCCACTTCTGGCTGACCTAGAATGTTTCTTTGATGACAATGTCTGTGATCCAGCTGGGTTTGCTGAATGGTTGAATAAACAAAGACAGATAGTAAAATGTGGGAAAGAAAAGGCTATTTTTATTATATTAGAGAATCTGTCCAGCCAATTCCAGGCCTGATTCTAAATGTCATATTTATAACAGTACACTTCTGTTAAGTGCCCTTGTGGTCTCCATAATATCTCTGGAATTTTATCATTATTGGATTTCAAGGTTATGAGAAGGCTAAGATCAAAAAGTTCAGAATGAAGGTGATTCAGGAAAAAAAAGGCAATCAATTTGTTATCTGGCCTCTTCCTTCCTGAAGTATGTAGGTTAAATACATGGAAATAAGAGGATGAATCTGAGCTTGTTGTTTTCTCCCTTACCATTTTTTCATTGTTGTTTCATTTGTTGGCCGTTTATGTTTTATTGCAACAGCTTCAAAATCAAGTTCATTTTTGGATGATAAGGCAAAGAACTCCAGGTAACAGAATAAACAGAAGTCTCTTGTTTTGATGAAAATCAAAAGGGTATTTCCCTGCACAGCATCATGATCCAAATTTCTCTCTTGTCCAACAAGAAGAGCCTAAACCAGTTATTCGTTACCATGCAAGCAGGTGTCAGAGGGCAAAATTTTGCCTTGATTTGAACGTCACTGTAAATTCAGGGGAAGCTGATCTGTTATGTGAGACTTAAGACCAAGTGACTTTTTTGCATGTATGTAAATTTAGTTTCTACATTACAAATAATAGATAATAATGAAAAGAACATCCTGATATCCTGGCCCTGACATCTCAGTTGTCAGCCTTTGCATTAAGTGCAGCTCACAGCAACTTTTAATTCTCACTCAAGCTGCCGGCAAAGGAGAAGACCCAGCAAACCCCATAATACTACAGGGTGTAGTAGCAGCTTGGGCCAATAAAAACCATCACTTCCACAGTAAAAAGCAATGGCACAGCTCAAGAGTTCCAGCATGAATATTATCAAAATATTTTAACAGGAGAAATAGTTGGTTTCACAATTTGTTTTTAGTGGTCTGAACAAGAAGCCATTTTTAATATGTGTAAAATAACCAGATGTGCTTTAGCTTTTAACTACGGCTGCTGTCCTAGCAGCAGAGGGGTTATTTCTGCCACGTGAAACAATTAAGAGTACCCAACAAACGCTCTGCAGGAGTGTTCTGCAATCATAATCATCATGTTTGTCTTGGATTAGCAGCTTTAAAGGATTTATTTAGAAGCCTTTCTGTTTATCTGTTTCCAGAACGTACAAAATGGTCTTTCACATATAATATGCTAAGCTTGATGGCTTCTGTGTAATTTTCCATGGTTCATACTTTCTGCAGTAATAAATAAAATGTAATAAGAAGAAATTATAAATATTTATAAGTATTTTTGTCTTTTATTAGGTTCTTATGACTTAGAATTTAATATCCCAGCCAAAGCTTCAGTCAAAGCTCTTCTCTCTAACATCAAAATGACTGCTCAGAATTTTACAGTTGAAGGCTGATCTAGTTGACTACAAAAAAACCTCACCTGTATCAGTGCCAAGGAAAGCATCCGGTGAGATAGACCAAACAAAGTCAGCAAACCTTAGACATCCAGATTGGGGTTAGGAAGTTCATATGACCCAAGCACATTCCAGCTCCCATCCTTGTGCCCCTGTCTCTTGATTAGTTACTCTCATGGATTTGGTTGCATGCCAGGTGTACCAGATGAATTTTTTTGAAAAATATTAAAAGAAAAAGAAAAAAAGAGTTCTTGGGGTTGTAGAGGAGTTGCTTTTTTATAAATGAGAAACTTTCTATGCTTAAATTTGTATCACAAACAATTCTAGATGGTTTACTTAAACAAATAGTTTCTGAATGCATTTCTTGTAAAATTTGGACTTAATTTATATGGAAAAGAATATGGTTGGTGGTGCTAGAAAAGCAATAAACACAGACTTCTTTTAGTTTCTGAAAAATATTTAGTCTCTCTTATATTGTGCCCAGACTTGAAACTGAAATATCTCCTTCATTTGGCTTATGCAGATGTAAAACAGTTTTGTTTTTCATTTCCCCCGTAAAACATGTTGTTCGCAGTGTCATGAAAATCCCCATCCATATGTACGTTCCTCTGTGGTCGTTCACATGCCTCATACTCTCCAACTGGGAGTTGTATTTTGTATCAATTCTGTCATGTCATGTGCCTCACCCTGAGGGCTGAGAGGGCAGGGTCTGGTTTTTTTCAGCCCTCATGAAGATAGAGCATGCTGACATTTTTCTGCAGTTTGCATCACTTTTCGCTTTAGGTACTTTTATATATCAGGGCAATGAAATTAGGCTTTTCAGTTGTCGCTCACAATCTCTCTGATTCTTTTAAAGCTGGCGAAAAAAATTTTCTTGTGCCCACAACGGCTTCCCTGTTGTCTCATGGATTCAGATTAACTCTCTGAACATGAAAAACCAGGCAGTGCATAAAGGATTGAGTACTTTTACTCATCTGGAGAGAGCCTTGTAGCCCAGGAAAGCCTATAACTGCAGGTATTTCATTTTGCCAAACCTACAGCGACAAGATGGTAGACTAGCAAATCTCTCTCTTGAACAAGTGGATGATGCTAACTTCAAACCCAGGTGCCAAGGACATCTGCAAAAGACTCTGAGAAACCCAAGTACTCTTAGGTGGCTTGCCTTCATGCAGTTCTTGTATTAAACAAGGAGACGCTGCTCAATGAGATAAAGGACTAAGCATGCTCAAGAGGTAGATTTGCTTTTCCTCCACCCACATAGTCCTTTTCCTCTTATTAAATATTGGCAGGGTTGCAATAAGATAGCAGCAAAGCATTGAGTCAGGAAATTGATGTGTAGAAGATTGCAAAACCCATCTGCGTTCTCCCATGCTTTTATCCATCCCTTGCCTGTTCAAGAGGACCAGTGGTATTCTACTCTGATGAGTCATCCTAATGATGGTTTGTAGCAAAGAGTGAAGCAACAAAGAATTAGCCACAGCCTTACGAACGTGATTGGCCATGGTTGCTGAAAACCCTGAAATCAAAACGTGTTTGGAAACGTTTCTCAATCAATCCTTCTCTCAGCATCATTTGTTACTACCAGTGGATATAGTGTCTTTGCTGTTACCTGCCTTGTCATTGGCAAATGTCTTCTGATAATGTTTAGATCATTGCATGGGTCCTTAGGGCTTCTTCTCAGTTGTTTTTCGAAGCAAAACCAATTTCACCCCAAGAGAGATGCTTGGATACAAGCCACACTTCCAGGGTGTTCTGCGTCTTGGGATCGTGTTGGCCATGGATCTTAGTAACAGTTGTAACGATGAAGCTGGATCGTAAAACATGAGAGCAATTCAGTGACAGTGTCTGTTCCAGGACTGCTAGCAGCCCTCAGCAGCTTGTGCTTGGTGACTGTCCCGAGATTCAGCACACACAGCTGTACAGATAAAGAAATACTCAGATATTTTTACCTTCTCTCTTTTTTTCCCCAATGGGTTGGTGGAAGCAGGAACATCCCAGAGCTGTCAGAGTTCCAAGATGTTCTGCAGGAGTAAAGTATGGGTAATTCACATTTGTCCTCTTGATTTTAATTGAAGGACTCAATCCTTGCAACTCTTTTCTTGGACAAGTTGATTACACTAACTTCAAACCCAGAAGACTGGATTAATTAGGTAATAAGCATATGATTTTGTGTCAGTGGTTTTAGGTCAATAATGGCCAAGCCCTTTGTTAAGATACGTAGCAAACTTGCAAGCAGCTCATTTTCTTTATAGGAAAATTATTCCCTGCTGATGGGGAGGAGCTGTTTTGCTGCTGTTGTTAGGTCAATTTGCACATTGGCCTATACGTCTTCACTCTGGCGGTCACATCACGGTCAGTCCGGCTGCTTGCTTCAAGCTTTTCCAGCAAAACATCAGTGGTGTGAACCTCCTGGCTGAGGTATCCAGCTCTAGAGCTGCCCCACCGTGGTTTGAAAACTAGAAGACCTTTAGGTGACTCTTCTTGGCAAGGCTTTTTGTGGTCTGGTGAAGTCATTTAGTGACTTTCTAAGTAATCTCTTAATTAATAATGGGCTTTTCTCTCAGCTCAAAGCATCTACGTTGCTGAAAAGCTCATCTAACTCAACACTTGTAAGGCTGTGTTCAGTAATTAGAGCTAGAATTGATTTTTTTTTTGTTTGTTTGTTTTAAATTTCAAGTACTAAAGTCCACATGTCACTACTGTTGACAGCACTTGGACCATCATTGCAGAGAAAGAACTTACCTACCCCATAATTTGGGGTACATTGCTGGTGTGCATTTCCCATAGCCTGTGCTCTTCAGAAGCTTGGAGATCTGGGGGATGAGGAAACCCAGCAGCGATCAGTCCTCCCTGCCTCACCCCAGCGATGTGATGTGCGTGGAGCAGTTGAAGATCCCCTCTTGCAGGAAAGTGTCTTGTGTTTCAGAAGTATCCTGGCAAAAGATGTCACCGGTGTTTAGTACATAATTAAATCCAAAATCTAAGAAAAAGTGGATTTTTGCATGTTAACTATCCATCATGTGGGGAAAAATATGATCCTACAGCTTAAGTTGAAAACGGGAACACTTGGTAAAACCTTTATTAAAACTGATTTTTGCAAAGCTTTAACACATTCCTGCCAAAGAAGAGCACAGGTTGGATTTTTTCTTTTGTTTTGTTAAGAAATGGTAGAATAACAAATATTTTTCTGATCCCTTAAGTAATTTATTCCCTGGGCAACATTTTTCATTGATAACGTACATTTTTTTTAATTTTGAAGAATGATTGAAAAAACTGTCTGGAAGATAATGGATTAAAGGAAAAATTGCAAAAATACCCTACTGAATATATGCTTTCCATTAGTATTTTACTATTTATTAATATCCTGTATAAAAATTTTAAACCCCTATGGGTGGAGGTAGGATTTTACTGTATTGGTAAAATACATGGGCTTACATAAAGATACTCTCTGATTTACTACCGCTGTTTTTACTGCTGTGTCTAGGCTGAAAGATTTTAAAAAGAAATTTTATTTTCTTGATGTCAAACAGATGTGTAAAAAAAAAAATACCAAAAAGCCCCCTCAAAAACCCCTCAAGAGACCAAACCAAAAAAACTAAACAGATTTTGGGGTTCATGATTTTCTGCAGATTTGACTGATAGAGGGGGAATTTTTTTCATCAACTGCCTTGGTGACTTGATCTGATGTTGACATTTGTAGAACATGCAGGTTATGAGGTTTTGAAAAAGTGTTATTTGGTTGTTTGTGTAAAAAATCAAAATGCATATATAGGAAGAATGAGACAAGGGTATTTTTTAATTAAACTTAAAGGTTTCTTGAACTTTTTCTATTTTAGAGAGTCATTAGAAATAGCATTTTCTCCTTTACCTGTTTGGCAAGGAGAGCCCTTTTAACTTCATAAGACCTTTGCGCGCTCAAAGTGTGAGTACATAATGTCTTTGTTTCGTTTGAGCTGCATTTCCAGCTGTGTCTGCTTTATTTCAGTTGACAATGTTTTAACTCTCTTCAGCAAAGTAGTAAGAAATATGTATTTGGAATGTACATCCTGAAAATTTTAGCTAGCAGATAGTGAATTACCGTAAAGAGAGTGCTCACGTTTCAGGAGGAATGTTAAAGATGAGCCATTTCAGAGTGGGGAATTCTTCCCAACGCTTCGTTTAGATTCGGCATCACGCCCTGAGATAGTGAAGAGCATGAAATTGGTAAGAACTTACATACTTTTCTACTCTCTAAGAATTCTCTTGTAGTCTCTTAGTTTTCCCCATTGTTAGTTTTTGTTGAGGGTGCAGTAAATCTGACAGGCTGTGAAATCCATGTTAGCAGTTTTTAATAAAGTTTCAGTATTGACCAAAATTAATATTTTTGTTAGTCACTTCAGCTGTCATCGCACATCCGTTTTTCCTAAAGATATGCCATGCTCTGTAGTATCAGTTTCAATAGTTTGGTCACATATAAATATAACTTTGTTACAGCACTTCGATGTGGTTTTCAATTCTGCGATTAAGTCTTTTCATTTAAAAAAAAAAATAAAAAAAAAATCATCTTTCTGCTGCTCGAATTCAGTTTGGAATTTTTCTTAATTTGCAACAGCAACGAGGAAAAGAAGTTGAGTGTTTTGGAAGCTTTTTTGTGTTCATTTCAAATATGGCTTCATTTAAAGAATATTCCACTTTTTTTTTCTTTCTTTTTTTTTTTAAAAAATCCAAACAACTTTTTTCCTCTTAGCACTCTCATCCTCTTTATCCTCAGCTCACCCTGCTTAGGTGTTAGAGTGACAGTTTCTAATGCTGTTTGGGTAGTGAGAGGATTCCAGCAACGTGTCAGCGTAGCAGCGTGAGCTGAAGAGCACGAGAGACGTGCTCAAGTGTTCGTCGTGCGACTCGGCACGCTTGAAATTAATCTTTGATATCTGGAACTGATGCTCTCGGGTCTATAAAACTACAAGAGCTGAAATAACTTGTCGATTTGTATTTGGAAACTGCTTAAAATGCTGGGGGAAAAAAAAAAAGCAAAGATGAAGAGTATCTCATTATGCTGAACTAAATCAGTAAAGTTAAGGAGATATTTTTATTCAGTGCCACAGTGCAGCAAATATAGCTCTATTGTTGTACCTGTTTGTCTTAGTAATCTTTAAATTTTCCAACCCCTCTTCCACATGAAAGAGT
>NW_010298365.1:44936-51109 GCF_000700745.2 Antrostomus carolinensis
TCCTCTGAGCCACTTTCTCTATTTTCTTTCTGGTTTGTTTCTAAGATTGAGAAGCTAAAATTGAACTTAAGGTTCAATACTTAAAGACCCTATACTTAAAGGCATAGCATTAAATACTGTTTTACAAAATAACATATTAAATTTCCTTCTTTCCCATGCCTTTCACATCTGTTTAGCTTGACATTGCATCTGTTTTAACTGCTTTTCTTTTTGGTGAATGTACGTGGTTAATTTGTAAGTCCATCTGGCATTAACTTGCATTATTGGGGATGAATTTCACCTACCGCTATGCTGCTTTCCAGCGTTTGGAACTTCTCTTGCGGAAGTTTCTGCTCTGCATTATCCTATCCTCATCCAAATGGTTCATTATCTCCCAGGATGTACACGTTGCTCTGACATCCACCTTTTTGAATGTTAATGTTAAAAAAAAAATCCTGACAATTTAAAAATCTCATAGTGTTTCTTGTAATATTAAGCAATGGATACGGAGTTCTTGGCTAAAGATTTGCCCTCTCACAAGGAAGCTGAGTAGCTACCATTCTCAACAGAAGTTGTATTTATACTGTTATTAAGCTGTGTTTAAAAAGAAAAACATTCTGTAAGCAGTATATTTTGAGTTAAAGTATTATGAACTACTTGAACATACCCTTTTTTTTCACTAGTAAATATGACTACAACTGAAACAAGGACTGTTCTCCCCCTTTTAAGTTGTTTACAGATACGGTCTGTTACTGTTAAGTTGTGTGTAAATTCTACATTTCTGGTATTTCTCTTTTTTTGGGGGGGGGGAGGGAAAGTCATTCAAAACACTCATGAGGAATTAAATTCGTTTTGTAAAATCACTTGAGGGGAATTAGATACATCTGCTTAGATAATTCAGTCTTTCTAAATTGTATTAAACACTCTTAAACAAGAAACACTCCACATCCAGCTGCCTCGGGCAGGACGTGGAAGGTAACGCTGTGTGTTTTTAAGCAGACACCCAAGGTCTCTGTAGATTTGGGGAGTAAATTTTTGTGCTGCAACTTAATTTACCCAACAGCACATAGCAACTCTGTGCCCAGATCTTCCTTTTATGCTAAATGTGTTGTCACAGAGCTCAGACAGACAATAACGAGCTTATGAGCAAGCCTGTGGATAACCAAACTTGTATTTACAAACTGGGGGTCAATTGTGACCGTAAGAGCTCAAACCACTGTAAACTTCCCTCCTCCTATATTAACATACACAAGATAAGAAAAAGAAGTCATTGTTTTAAACGAGGAGATGCTTGTTCTGGGCGTTGATGTGTATTTTCGTAGCACTAGGCTGCTAGGTTTTGGAGGAAGGAAGAGAATTGTTTTTGGAAGTGTCATTTATCTCTCTGCAGATAGAAATAGGTTACGAACACATTTTCAATTACGTCTGGATAGCAATGCGTGCAGTTATGTACAGATGATATACAAGCTAATAACTGAAGACGTGGAATTGAAAGTAAGGAGAGCTAAGTTCTGCTTGTGTCTGTAATTATTCCTGTACTCTTACTAAAACAGGAATAAAAAAAAATATAGACACTATTTGCCTAATCTAGTTTATATAAAACATAGAGTTGAAGCAAAATTCAATTTCTTGAGCCACAGCTGAACCTGTAGGGTTTGTTGATAAAGAACTAGGACAGAATCTCTTCAAGATACTTTGTATTGCTAGTTCAAAATAATGAGCCTGATTAAAATAATAAAAAATAAAAGAATCTCTATCTCTAGCCTTTGCACAAGACATCCTTCCAGGTACAGGACTGGTTTTACACCGTGGGTCTGTAGAGCATTAACATGCTGGTGCTTCTCCCTCCCTTTGTCTCCCTGTGAGCCCTTGCTTCTGCACTTGACACTGTACATACTGCAAATGCTAGTAAGGGAATTATTTTCCTAACACAAGAATTTGATCAATGATTACCATGGACTCTAACTAGACTGCTCTGAGGGAGGGATTCTTGTCTCCAACACAGACAGTACTCCCCAGGCTTTCCCCTAGCAATCCCTCTCGTCAGTCCTGCTGCATATGCATTGCTGAGCACCTGGTCTGTGCTGTATGTGCCTGCTCCTGGATTTCCAGGTGGGTGAAGAGGATATCAAGAGGGTTCAGACCCCATTTTTAACCCATCCTTGTTTCCTTAAGAACAACACTTGGAGCATTTCTCTACTTCCTAAACCCCTCAAGCTGTATGTGAGCTCTGAGAAGAGGGGAGTTAAAGGTTCCCTTGGGCTGAAGCCCCATCCTGTCAGCCTTTCCCTTTTAAAATTTTGCATTTTCAGCACAACACAATTTCAACTCAAAACAAAATTATTACGAATTAAATCACTGTTTGCCTGAAACATCACTGCAGAAATGCAATATAAACTGATCCAAAAATGTCATGCTTTCATGTCCAAATTATAAGGCCTAATTAACAAAATGTCTGCAGGGCTTTTAAGATTCTTTGGTTGCAGCTGAATTTAGAAGGACAAAATAACAGTAGCAGGGTGCTAAAGAACTGCTAAAGAATATTTTTGGCATTGTGTGTCTGCTCTACTGAACTGACAGCTCAAAACTTGGCATTAAATGAAAAGATAAGCTTTGGACCGTATCCAGAGTCACCAAAGTCACTGGGTTCAGGCTTTGAAGAAGCTTGAATCCAAGTATCTCCTCAAAGATACTTGTTAAGAAGGGCTACACAGGAGCTAAGAGGACTTGATCTGTAGCAGAATTCTTTTTTATTTTCTGTTTGTACAATAGTTGAATATTTTTTTTCTACATATAGATTTATATACTGTTATCTCTGTTTCCAGTTTGTCTCTCTCTTTTTTTGGGAAAAAAATCACATGTGAAAGCTTTTTTTCCTGTGAAAACACTTGCCAAGCAAATCTTTATTATACAGTTATCCAAATGAAAGGCCATTTTTGCAGAGAGACTTTTCCATATATATTTTTGGACAACTCACAAACAGCCAGCCAACAATAGCAGTGGCATCTTTCAACTTTAACCTTGTGTTCTTTAAAATTTGTTTAACAAAGAAAAAGAAATTCTAAGAACTTCCATCTTTTCCGTGAAGTGATTCTTTTGAAAAACTCAAATAACAAAAGACTAGGAGAAATGTGACTGTTCAACTTTTTCTTTTGTTTGCATGAAAAAAATCCTATTAAAAAAAACATTTTGTGTTGCAATTTCCAGAAGTATTTGACTGTCAGTAATAGTTTGCCATACAAAGCAGAATAATACCAACTTAATATACAGAGTAATTTGTTATTTCTCTTGTAATGACAGTATTCCTTTCAGGCAAAAATGTTCCTGTCTTGCATGTTAAAACAGAAAAAGAAATCTTGGAGAGCTTAGGTAGCACAGGGAATTAATCCCTTATGGGAAACCCATCCCTACCAGAATTAGTGGAAAACAAAATTTAAGCCATAATGAGTCAAGAAAATGGGTTTGGTGTTTACTAGTTCCAAGAAACACCCTAGTAAAGTCTCAAAAACAACTGTACATCAATTGTGAGTCTGGCAAAGGTGACGTGTGGCCAAAAGAGGCCCCGGACAGCAAGAGCAGGACAAATATCCTCTTTCAGAAAGATCTCAGCAGGCGATTGTGCTTTGTCTGTCCTGCCTTTTTCTGGGTACTGGACATGGAATTTTTCTCATTGCTTTTGCACTCGTAATACTTCAACATTTAAAATTATGTTAACAGGTCTCTCATAAAAACTATTAGTGACTACATTGAAAGTTTTGTTTAAAAGGTGAAAGTTAACTCCAGTCTTGAGGTTGTGCCTGGAAAGGCAATTTTTTCTTGTCACAACTACACTGCAACTGCTCATGAGAGAGAGAACGATCAACAGATGAGCCGTGGCTCTCAGTCCAGTGCTCTGGGGGGCTTGGCTTTACCTTTTTGTAAATTTAATGAAAATCCCTAAGACAAAGCACAGGTCTCAGCAATATCAAACTGTTTTTTTTTTTTACCCATGTGTCTTTAGTTGGTGTGTATTTGTGTAGATCGATGCAGTAAAACTGTAGCAGATTTCGTTCTTATTCCTGTGTAGCAGGGTGTATTGAAATGAAACCATAATGTATTTGCATTAAGCTTTTCTTGTGAACATTTTTCACGGAGTTATTTCTTTCTACCATTAGCTACAAGCATTTGAAACTAGAAACAGAGCCCAGGAATCTCTTAGAAAATAATTAATCATCAGCGACAGACATCAACTTCCTCAGAGAAAAGGAAACCTTTAAACATTTAATGACTCTATTAATTAAATTTTCAGTAATTTCTCAGACTGTTGAAAACGTGTAGATGTGCTTGATGGATATGGTAGGGTGTTCACTGCAGGAGGCTTTGAGGTAAGTGAGAGGTTTTTTTAGATTTGGCTTTGGCAGCATTTCAGAAGGGATCGTGAGTGGATAAACGGAGAAGGCGAGTAGCGTTCACGCTCATACACCACATACGAGTGCTCTTGGCTTTCTTTGCTTTTAACACATGAAAAGCTGTATTGTGCTTTAGATGGTAGTAATTAAAGAGTAGATTTGTGATCCGTGTGCTGATATTGTATTACTGTATATTGTCATGCAAGTCAGACTTTGCGCGCTCCTGTTGTACGATGATTTATAGAGCAGCGGGTTGTTTATTTGTGGCTTAGTAACAACACAGGACGTGGCCAAACTCTGCGCTAATTAAAGCACATCATCAAGTTTATAAGTTTTCATTTGAATGTGAATCTTTCCAAAAATGCCTCAGGACTTTCCTTTCTCTCTTTTATTGAACCTCACATGTTTGGAGATGTGAGAGATGGAGGGAGAAAGCAGCCTGTGCCCTGCAGGTCCTGGGGATCATACACCTGCAGTGTCATCTCAGGAGCATTTTCAATCAATTTCTTATAAAGCGGAGGGTGCTGTTTCTCTCTCCAGATTTGGACTTGGTTTTGGCATCAGTTCCTACATTCCAGGAACATTTGCCTCCCGGAGCGAGGGGAATACCCAAAGAGATTTGTTTGGATGGAGGTAATATACAGTACTAATAGAGTTATAACTGGAACTGGCTGGCCTCCAAAATATCAACGCATAACGTGGTCCAGGCGTTCTTACCAAGGCTGGTGATGGGAAGGAGTCCTTTTCTGTGGCAGTCTCAGAGGGAGACAGAGTGGAAGTAGAGGATCACAGTCAGTGAACATGGGGTTACTATATAGAGTAAATAAAGCTTTCTAATAAAAAGGGAAATATAATTGCAACAGAGAGAAAAAAACCTGTTGTGGACACTGATTACAATAATCTTTGAGATAATGTTCTAGAAGGTTAGATTTATTACCAAAAAAGTGTATTTTCCATGTAATTGTTACAAATGTTGGCACTCCTTTGCCTGACTTGAAAGACTGAACAGTTAACAGGGCAAACATGAGATTTATTGTGTTCAGTGTTAACATCCAGGGGTGCCTACAACAAATCTTTAATAAACATTGCCAGCAGCAAGCACCAAGCTATAGCAAGTGATTGTAGTGTGCACCGATCTGCATTAAAAATGTGATCTGATTAATTTTTTATATTATGTTTTAAAAGGATAATCCAAAAATTATAGATTCATGGATGAGAATACCTTTGATAATTGTACTGAGCTCATCCTTTAGAGAGAACCTGTGTTCTTTTGGGCTTCTCCCTACAAGAATACTTCAAAAAGCTTATCTAAATTAACTGAAGATATACATTTGGTAGATTATTTTAAACCATAATAAGCCCCTGTGTGGACACTATTTTACAGAATTCAAGCGGATTTAAGTCATATATCTTAACTCACTTTTGAGTCTAATTAGATTGAACTTAATGAAAGTCACTTGAATTATGAATGAGAGTGCTGAGGGATTTAATGTAGTTTAGCTTATCTGCCTATTTTTTTCTATGTTCTATTATAATAGGCATTCTTAAGTGTTTACTTTTACATGTACCTGGAAAATCTGCTCTCTATAGTAAGAAGAGATTTTTTTGAGCCATGACTGCATAATTCCAACTGATCAGAAGTACCATGCAATTTTCTTAGTCTGCTTAGTCAATGTAATAGCAACAAAATATTCAATATACACTCACTGTTTGCAGGACGTGTCACACTGCAGTTGGAGAAGGAAAGATCCAAGATCTGTGTGTGCATGTGTGCACACTTGTGCATATATATATATATATATATAT
>NW_010298366.1:0-343 GCF_000700745.2 Antrostomus carolinensis
TGTTTCCGAGGAGCGTTATGCATCAGTTTCGAGATGCACTTTCAGCTGCCGGGAGGGGGGAAAAAAAAATAAACACAAACAAAAATCACGAAAATAATAAAAATCGCTCCATTCCTCCGGCTGTAAAAGTTAGATTTGCAAGAGGAAATAGAAGGAAAATGGGAGCCTCGGTGCTTTTTTTTTTTTTTTTTTTTCCCTTCCCCTCAAAGTTAGAAATCGTGGATTATTTTTAAGGAAGAGAAATGGAGTGGGGAAGTGGAACAATGGGATTGGAATAAAGCATCTGCAGTGGGGAATGTGGCTCATTCGGTACAGCCGCTGCTCCTCACCTTCTCAAGAACTG
>NW_010298366.1:426-731 GCF_000700745.2 Antrostomus carolinensis
TTTTTTTTTTTTTTCCTGGTCGTGCAGTTTTTCTTCACGCTCCTTTTTTGTTTGTTTGTTTGTTTCCGTGCTGTGCACGTTGGTAGTTTTGGGGCAGTTTGCATGGCAGATGTGTCGCTGGCCACTCGCGATGCCTTTGGGTGTATGCCAGAGCTGTGGGCTGACATTACTTTACACCGTGACACGGGCTCCCGGACGAGATGCCAGCCATCACCTGGGGTAGGGGGCAATGTGCTTCGGGTGGGTGTGTTTTTTTCCCCCCTCTCTAGCTGAGCCAAAATAATGGGTTGTAACCGGTGTGTCCC
>NW_010298367.1:0-3512 GCF_000700745.2 Antrostomus carolinensis
ATAAATAAATAAATAATTTTTAAAGCCACTTTTTTCCTATGTTTAAATTAAATTTCTTGTATTTCACCTTGTGCCCGTTGCCTCATCTCCTACTCTTGTCCCTTCACCATCTTTGTGATCCTTTGTTGAACTTGCTCCAGTCTTTTGATGTTTTTTGTACTGGGGAGGCCAGCATAAGATCCAGCACTCCAGATGAGCACAGGGGAAGTATCACTTTGCTCAACCTGCTGGAAAAGCTCTGCCTCATTCAGCTTTCAATGCCCTTGGCCTTTTTTGCCATAAAATCACATTGCTGGCTCATGGTAAATCTGGTGACCACCAGGACCAGGTGGTCAACTCCCAGCCTCTCCTGATGCATGGGATTAATCTCGTCCAAATACAGGGCTTTGTACTTTTCTTTGTTGAACTTCTTGAGATTGCTGCTAGCTCACTTCTGCAGCTTCTCCACGCCCCTCTGAGTGGCAACACACCCTTCTGGCCTACCAACTACTCCTCTCACACTTGTTGAGGGACCATTCTGTCCCATTATCCATGTAATTGTTGAAGATGTTAACTAGTATTGGCCCCAGATTCAATCTCTGAAGTACACCATAGGTAACTGACCTCTAACTGAAACTTGTGTCCTGGTCACAACCATTTAAGCCTGGCCATTAAGCCAGTTTTCGATCCACCTCACTGTCCATATATCTAACCCACATTTCATCAGTTTGTCAGTGAGAATGTTACAGGAGATGGAGTTGAAAGCTCCGCTAAAGATGAGAGGAACAACATCCACTGCTCTCCCCTCATGCATCATGACAGTCACCTCATCATAGAAGTCTATGAGGTTAGTCAGGCATGATTTCTCTTTCATAAATCCCTGATGACTACTTCAAATGACCTTCTGTCCTTCATGTGTTTGGAAATGCTTTTGAAGAGGATTCAGTCTGTCACTTTCCATGGGATAAAGGTGGGGCTAACTGGCCTGTGTGTCCCAGGATCCTCCAACTTGCCCTTCAGGAAGACAGGAGTGGCAATTACTTTCTTCCGGTACTCAGGAACCTCCCTCAGTTGCCACAGATTTTCAAAGCTGATAAATATTATTCTTCCAATGACACGTGTCAGCTCCCTCAGCACTTGTGGGTGCATTCCATCAAATCCCAGGGGCTTATATATCTCCAGTTTGTTTAAATATTCCTTAACCAGATACTCCTTGCCCTGACATTCATAAAAGCAGGTCTTGCCTGTAAAGACCAAGGTGAAGGTGGTCTTTACAGACCAAGAGAATACCTTGGCCTTCTCCATGTCCTTTGTGATCATAACCCCTGCCACATTCAACAACAGTCCCACACTTTTCCTAAACATCCTTTTGTTACTTATGTGTTTATAGAAACCGTATTTGCTACCCTTCCCACGTTTCACCAAATTTAATTCCAGAAGGGCTTTAGTTTTCCTAACCCCATACCCGCATGTTCATATAGTATCTCCTTATTCTTCCCAGGTCACTTCTTCTCTGCTTCCACCTATTGCACAGTTCCTTTATATCTGAGTTCTGTTAGAAGCACCTTGTTCATCCATGAAGACTTCCTACTTGTCAGAATGGACTTTTGTTGAGCTTGGAGGAGGTGATCCTTGAAAATCAATGAGCTCTCAAGGACAACTCTTGTCTCCAGGGCTGCATCTCATGGGATTATTCCAAGCAGATTTCTGAAGAAGCCAAAGTGCATTTTCCAAAAGTCCTGCTGTGGTCTTTCCAAAAAGCTGTGGTCCTGCTTTTTGCTCTTCTCTCTTCTTTCAGGATCCTTAACAACATCTCACGGATGCCACAGCCTGCCCCTGGCTATTACATCCCTGGCCAATTCTTGCTTGTTTGTATGAGGTTCAATAAAGCATCTTCCCTCATTGTTTTCTTGATCACCTGTGTCAGGAAAGTGTGTTCAATGCAAGTCCAAAAAATCTTGGATTTCTCATGCACTCTTGTGATCTCTTTCCAGCATACATTGGGGGGCTCCAAGTCTTCCATAAGGCACAGGGACTGTGAACATAAGGATTCTTCCAGTTGTGCTATGACGGCCTCATCTACTTCCTCTTCATAGTCAGGCAATCAGTAGCAGACACCAACCACAATGTCACCCAGGTTGACTTTCTAATTAATCCATCAGCTCTCAACAGCTCATTGTTCATTCATAGGCATGCACCTCACTGATGTCTCATGTAAAGGGTGATTCTTTTTGTTATGGCATCTTTAGCCAGGCACAAGTTTAACTAGGATGTATGTAACTTAAAAGTAGAAACCAATTATCCATTGGTTATCACACAAAAGTTAGTTAGAATTCACCAAGATAGTGAGCTAAGCATTAGTGTATTCTACATCCCCTACAAGGCACTAGAGTCTTTGCCAGGCAAGCAGAAGGAAAAAGGACAGCCACTATAGGTGCCAAGGACAGATCCTCAGCATTGCTGAGCTGCCATATTCACCAGCTCCACTGATACAGATGGCTTGATCTGAAAACCTGATGATTCCCTTTTTTTCTCTTTAGTATTTCTTACTTTTTCATATCAATGCTTTCCCTTTTGAAATCCTAATTATTAGCTTCCTTCTACCTATACAGACTTTCTCATAGCTCTTTCTCTGTGCTCTTTCTCAGAAGTTTGGGGTAAGGTTACACACTTGTGCTATGTTGTAGCTGGATCCTGGACACTTGTTCATCAGGCGGCTAAAGCCTTTGGGCAGGTCAAGACTTTTACAGCAGAGGGTTACAGACAGAGATTGAAGAGACTGAAGACCTGAAAACAGGTGTGCACCACTGAAACAAGCAAAGAGTTACCCCAGTGATGGTAGAAACATCCCCTGCAGTTTTGGCAGGATCATTTACTGATGCACAGAGCTCTGCATTCTGCACTGTCTGGACAGGGTTCTCTGTTTCTACATCACTGGCAATCTGTTAATACCTTAACCATTCCTTGCAACGAATTACATAGCTGGTGAGTGGGAGTGCACATATAAACTAACATTCTTGTTAAGGTGTCATTTCCAAGGTGTTCTTGCCTTCAGGCTTACGTTAGCCTCACCTCGAGTACTGTGTGTAGTTTTGGGCACCACAGTATAAAAAGGATATAAAACTACTAGAGAGTGTCCAGAGGAGGGCCACAAAATTGGTGAAGGGCTTAGATCGGAAACCATATGAGGAGAGGCTGAAGTCGCTTGGTTTGTTCAGCCTGGAGAAGAGGAGTCTGAGAGGAGATCTCATCACAGTCTATAACTTCCTCATAAGGCAAAGAGGAGGGACAGGTGCTGATCTCTTCTCTCGGGTGATCAATGACAGGATTAGGGGAAATGGCAGGAAGATGTGCCAGGGGAGGTTTAGGTTGGACATTAGGAAAAAGTTCTTCAGCCAGAGGGTGGTGGAGGACTGAAACAGGCTCCCCAGGGAGGTAGTCATGGCTCCAAACCTGACAATATTCAAGAAGCATTTGAACAATGTCCTCAGACACATGGTCTGAGGGAAGGGATGCCATCCAGAAGGACCTTG
>NW_010298368.1:0-231 GCF_000700745.2 Antrostomus carolinensis
TTTGGGGTTCCCCTCAAATTGGGGTATGATTTGGGGTTCCCCTCAAATCAGGGGGCGATTTGGGGTTCCCCCTCTTGGTGTGTGATTTGGGGTTCCCCTCTTGGGGTATCATTTGGGGTTCCCCTCTCAGGGCTCCCCTCAAATCAGGGGGTGATTTGGGGTTCCCCCTCTCGGGGTGTGATTTGAGGTTCCCCCTCTCAGGGTCTCCTTTGGGGTTCCCCTCAGATCAGG
>NW_010298369.1:0-789 GCF_000700745.2 Antrostomus carolinensis
GGAGATTCCACAACCTCTCTGAACAACCTGTTTGCCTCAAATCCCGGAACGAAGCTGTGGCAAACTCAGGAGTTGATCACCAGACCACATTTCCTCCTGCATCACCTTAAAACCTCAGATATCCTGGGTTTGGGAATTGCCCTTCCAAAGGCTCAGGGCATCAATGTGGCAACCTCAGTGCCACCACCACGTAGAAAACGGTGCCGAATCTCCGCGCCGGTTTCAAGGCGGCGCTTGGCCGGCAGCCAGGTGCGGGGAAGGCAGCGCCAAAGGTGGGAAGCTGCTTCTCATTTCCTTCAGGGTTTCATTTCACCTTCCTTCCCCTTTCCCCCTCCGGTCTGGGGAGGAGAGAGTCACGCTTGCAACCGAGTGAAGGAAAACCCTCCCAAAAGTCAATTTTCAGAGCTTCCAGCAGACCTTGAAACGCCGGATCCCATTTTAACACTCAGCCCATAGCTGAGGGTGACACACCAACATCAAAAATAATCCTTCCCCACGCCGTGGCCCAAAAAACACAAAGCAAAGAAGAGGAGCAAGAGCTGGGCGAGCGTCAGCGGCGCAGGCGGAGCTGGGGAGGCCACGGTGCCGCTGGCGGAGCCCTCCCAGCTGTTCACAATCACGCGCCGCGGGGGTCAGAGCCGGCACAGATCCCAAATTATTTCTTGCTTCAATGCCGGGTGTGTATTTTGGACACAACAGGGGGGGTTTTTTTTTCAGCTTTCAACAGGGAAAAAATATCAGCCCTTTGCGTCTACCGGTGTTGTCGCTGCTGCCGGCGGAGGGAAGAGG
>NW_010298369.1:851-1166 GCF_000700745.2 Antrostomus carolinensis
AGCGGGGACCCCTTCCACTAGACCAGGTTGCTCAAAGCCTCATCCAGAAGAGGGGGTGGAGGATTTGGGAAAGCAGGAGGTTCGTTTGGCTAATGAGGAATGCTTCGTTTAATGAGCGGGAAGGTCCAGGGGCTGCGGCAAAGCCCGGTGCTCACCCCAGCTGCTGTTTGTCCGGGGTTTGCCAGGGAAAAAGGCAACTCCTGCGCTCGTGGTGCTGCACAAACCAGGACCAGCGGCACAAATCCATCCCCCAGAGAATGGGAAACTCCAGCACATCTAATTTTTTTCCCATTTTTAAGGAATAAATGCTGGTAG
>NW_010298370.1:0-3198 GCF_000700745.2 Antrostomus carolinensis
AAAAAAAAGCAAGCAGTTTTAAGACCCAGGGTCTGGAGAAAGGGGGATGCTTTTAGTGTAGGACAGCTTTGAATTTTTCATATGAAGAGTGTAATGAGACAACAAGTGTCACAGCTACAGTCAAGGGAAAAGGCAGCTCTGGCCCACGAAGCAGACTGATACAAACACTCCCTGATGGGCAGGTAGTTCGTAATTCCTTCCCCTGCTCTGCAATCACAAGATTTAGCAACAGAAACATTGCAAGTTGGGTGAGTGCTGCAGGCTCTGCCAGACTTATGACTAAGAACAGCCAAAGGATCATTCGTTTTGGCACTTGTGTGAAAGTGTCAGAGAAAAGGGTTGATTCCAGATGCAGTACAGCCAGAAACCATCCACAAGTGTGGCACCAAACCAGGCCTTGTTTGCAAAGTTTCTCTCTCTCAGTGTAGATGGGGATCCTGTAGTCAGGCAGAGAATGCCAGAGTAAGTCAAAGGATGGGAGAATTGAAATATTACATTGGAGAACTAAACTTTAAACCTTAACAGGTTTTAAACCACTACCTGTCTCACATGGAATACAGCAAGTAACCAACATTTAATGGCCAGTTGGACCTAAATGTTACCCTCTACAGACAGCAGTGCCCCTCCTGCCAATTCATTTTCTTTTGGTTCCCCAGTACTGTAAATAATTCTTCTCCAATTGCTGGTGGGAAAACATACTCCCCAGCTGAAGCCATTTACTACAGTGAGAGTCTTTGGGGTTGCTGCCCTCTGCCAGCCATGATCTCTAATGCACATTTTCTGTTGATTTCATTAGCAGGTGGATGCTCAGGTGGCTGTTGGTGCAAATTCACTCTGGATGAATTCACTCTGTTGGTGCAAATTCACTCTGGACACTATGCTCTCTTCTAACTGAGGGTCTTCAGTACAGTCACAAAATCAGTTGGCTCTAGGCTTTTAAAATTTACTAGATTTAGCACCAAACCCTTCAAAGAGGGTTATATCTCCTCAACTCAGTCACAGCACATACTCAGAGATCTGTCCTAAGCCAAATTACTTCCTGAGGCAGCATCAGCTCTGGAGCAGTCCTGCCTGACTCTCTGGGGACATGAAGAGAGATGTGCTACAGTGCCACCAGAACCAGGGACTAATGATGGGGTACATGGGTTCAGACTGGCGCTTGAGGAGATTCCTAAGGGTTCTGCAGGAAAGCCTGGGCCAGCATGAGCAAATACTGCACACACAACTTCCACAAACCCTGTGCTGAACAGGAACTGCTGCTGTTCCTCTGTACTCAGTGCAGCAGCTGGTAAAGAGGAGGGAGAACAGAGGAAGGACCCACTTAAGTGAGTGGTACAACGACCTCTGAAACCAGAGCAAGGCCAGTCAAGGCCACACTGGTGTTCAGACAGGAATAAACACCCTGACTTTCAGGGCCACAGCCCCCTCACTAAGCAACAGTCTGAAACACAGTTAGCACTTGTTGTACAGGTCGTCTTTTAGCAACGACATGGCCAAGCTGTAGTTCTGGGCCTAGTCCTGAACAGGCTGCAAAGCACAAGCTAGCCTTGTCCCAGGGAAGAGGAGAATGAGACTTGTTTCAACATAATGCTAATTACTTCACAGCAAGAAGAGAATGCTGAAGGGGCATGGCAAGTTCAAGCAGGAAAAAGATGTACAGGCCAATAGCTTGGATCTCTGAGGTGATAATGGCCCAAGTGCTGACAGAAACACTGACCGTCCATTTCCACCAGCAGCTGGTTTAAGGTCTGCTCCTCCTCAGCATTGGCAAAACCAGATATATTGGTTGATCGCTTCTTGCCCACAGCATCGATTTCGTCGATGTACACAATGCAGGGTGCTCGAGCCTGGGCTTCTCTGAAGAGGCTCCGAACTCTGGCAGCTCCAAGACCTACAGGGAAAGGGAAGAAGTAAGTCTTGTAGCTAAAATTGTCTGCAAAGCTGGAGAGCAGCATTACTGGCTCCCAATGAGACACTTGACACTGAACAAACCCTCAGTATACGACAGTCCCTCTCTCAACACTTCCAGCACAAAGAAATAGTCACAGAACTCCTATGTTTAGTCCTTAGACACTGCTCCTCCTGGAGTGTGCTGGCTTTTAACTGAGCTCCCAAAACTGCAGTGACTCCTACAGCTGCTGCAAGAGAATCTCTGCGCTCAGCTCCTAACATGAACTTGTGTTCCTTCCACAAATCAGAAGGCGAAATATTCAGCATGTTCCTGCACAATGACCCTCGCTGGGTCTCAAGAGATCTAGGAGGAAGGAAGAAAAGGAGGAAGATGGAAATCTCAAAATACAAAAAGGCCATACTTCCCCCATCAGCAGGGAGCAGCAGAAAATCCATCAGCATTCTCCTATAAGGAGGCCTCAGTCAGTGGCTTTAACAATAGGGACAGGGAAGGCAGAGATAATGCTTCCAGGTGAAGAACCACGGCTGCATTGTCAGAAAGAAACAGCTAGCAATTCAGAAGGCATGCATTTTAGGTACTACATAATTAAGTACTCTCTGTCACTCAAAACCTTCTGTATTTTCAGCAGAAATATCCAACTCATCCTCCCCACGCAGAGACAGGCTAAAACTGTCCTTTGCAAGAGGCCCAGCAGCACCCTCCAGTGCCACAACAGACCAAGACACCTTCACATCCCTCCTCCTGAGCAGCTTACCTCCTATCACCTCCACAAACTCAGAGCCTGCCATGGCCAAAAACGGCACCTGTGCTTCTGTAGCCACGGCCTTTGCCAGCAATGTCTTCCCACAGCCTGGTGGTCCGAGTAACAAGGCACCCTTGGGCACTTTAGCCCCAAGCTGCAGGTAGCGATCAGGACTCTGCAAGAACAAGACAGCTCTGTCAGATCCACAGCTCACGTGAAGCGCCCGCACAAGAACACGGCCCCTCAGAGCTTCCCGACGCTGTGTTCTGCCTGAGCAACTCTGGGCTGCAAACAGGAGCAGCTACATCTGCATTCCTGTTATGGAACTGGAAATAGAGAGACTGAGTCACGCTGATCACAGCATAAAAAGCTGTCAGCTTATTTAAACAGAGGCTGCTCAGTATTGTGAAGGGTGAAGAGAAGAATATAGCCTCCTCCCCAGGTCAGCCATCTATCCCAGAGGATGGGTAGCAAGCACCTATTTTGTTTTACTTTTAAATACCTTTAAATAGTCCACAAATTCTTTGACTTCCATTTTTGCCTC
>NW_010298370.1:3209-16537 GCF_000700745.2 Antrostomus carolinensis
GCTACGTCCTTGAAGCCAATCCCTTTTCCAGATTTCCCATCCACAATGGTGAAACGAGCCATTTTCAACTGGTTCTGCAGAAGGAAGCAGAAAATACTCAGGAAAATACTGAAGACATGCTCTGAATTTTGGACAAGCCAACAGTCTGGAAAGGTAGTTTGCTGTACTTTGGGAGACAGCAGAGGTCTAACAAAGAACACTAAAATGCCCACCAATGCATTGGTGTTTTAGTAACTTTTGCTTTGGAAACACTTCACAGCTGGCCTGTGGGATTTGATTCAAACTTCATTTATCCACATGTTGTTGAGAGACAGAATACACCTGCAGCAACAGTCCCAACACAACCCAGCTCACACTCCATGTAGACCAGGTAGGGATATTTATTAAAAACATGCAGAATGCCCAAAACCTTATTTGGGATCTCCTCCCTCATTTCTTAATGCTCTGATCCTTATGGGACAGGTACAGTTTTGAGGAATATGTATTGATGGTAAATAATTATCAGGGGTAAATAATTACCAACACTGTCTTGTAAATGTACATAAACAGACACTTTGCGCCATTGTCCAACGCTGCCACTGGTTGCTACTGCAACACAACCCAGGACAGAACTGTAAGTTCTCAAATTGAACAGACACCACATTTCAGTCTCCTGGTGCATGTTAAGCCACAGTGACAGTCAAAACAAGAATTCAGTTAAACACCCCACTAGTAACTGCTCATTATGTTCTACTGAAAACAGCTACTCAGGGTTGGGTTTTTTTTTGAGAAGAAAGTTTATAGCTTGTTAGCCCTCAGAAACATCAGCTCATCCAAAGGAAGAGTTAAACATGCAGGGCCTAGCTGTCCCCACTTACGCAAGGACACAATGTAGTCCTCAAGGCCCTCATTACTCAACACTTCTTTAAAATATTCTGTCTCCTCTGAGCAGTTGCATCCCTTTGTGTAAAGAGAATCCCAAAGCCGGGAGAGAACTGCAGAGGAGACTGAGTGGGGAATCTAACAAGGGACTGAATTCATCACATTTTCATCCTGAAATCCCTGCTGTCAATGGCAGTGCACCCCGGGCTGATTTCTACAGAGTTTCATCAGCTGATCCAGGCAAGGGTGGAAAAGGAGAGGAGGAGATTTGCAAGTGAGGCATGTGGCATGAGCAGAACAGGCCAACACATAATGAGATCCAGAATCTGAACATATTTTATAAATTGAGAACTCATTTTGCAGAAAGCAGCAATTCCTACTTCTGGCTGTATGGGAGGCATATTGGCAGGACCCAGTGAAAAACACCATCTGCAGCTGCAACTCATTAGCACGCTTTGAAAATAGCAGAGCAAACTGGACTGCAAATTCACTGAGCTCAGCCCTTCCTGCCGCTGGGGAAAGAAAGGGCCTCAGCGAAGGCCAGTTACTCCACAATCTCGTTGGATGATCAGGATGGGAAAAGACACAAGATGTCTCAAGACTGGAGAGTCCTTGGCACCAGTTAATTCTCATTCCTCATTGACTTTACTGGGGAAAGGGGAGGAGATTAGGCCAGCAGAAGACAAGGCTATCTGGAGACTGCAAAACAACATCAAGATCCGGGATACTTACAAAGGCGTTGAATCCTCCGGCGCGGCCCGCAACCCTAATAAGGCGGAAGATGCTCCACAACATGGACACAGCCACAAGTGTCACTATCAGGGAGATTATATCACTGAAAGGACAAAAGCAAGACAGGTACAAATTGAAGTGCTCGGTCAGAACTTGGTAAATACTTCTCAACATAACTATTTTCAGTATTTTAAAGGTCCTGATATTTAGGCTACAAGTGCAGCAATGAGCAAGCATGACTATGAAAATGGAACTTTTACAGGTTTTTATATAAAACAAAAAAAACCCCAACAATTACATAAGCTAAAAAGTTAAACAGAGGACACTGGCAAATACTGCTTACAGCTGTGGAAGAAATTTGACCTCACCATCTCCTTCAGAAGCATTTCTACTTATAAAACAAAGAGGACCTTCAGGCAGTCAAGTCACACCCAGAGCAGAATCCAGTGGGGCTGGCAGTCCCTGCCAAGGGAGCTCACTGCAGAAAATCTGCATCCAGCCACATTAGGGAGATTCCAACTCCCCCAATCCTGGTAAAAATGCCAATGTGAGTCTCCCATTCAGAGGCTACTCTACCTAGTTTGGGTGGCTCTCCCTGGTCAAGTCTCTCTGAAGTTCTTTGTGTCAGAAGGAAGAGCTACGGCAACTAACATCAGAAATCTTCTGGCTTATTTGCAATACCAATTGCACTAGAAGGGAGATGTGGACCAGAAGTGACACTGCAGGTCTCACACAGTAACAAGACAAACACCCTGTGAGCTCTAAACAAAGAGGGTTTGTTTCAACAGCAGGAAAAATGATCATAGGTCAGATGACAGGTTGAGAATTGTGGGACCCTGTTCTGCTTCACACGCCTGTGAAATCATCTGGTCTCACCACACTTCTGCCTTATCTCTAAACTAGGAGCATGTGTTCCATCTCTCACAGAGGGATGATTTACTGAAGCAAAGGGAGCAGCATGTGCTATATACCCAGCTGCAATTGTTTCTTCTCAGTGAGAGATCCTAGGCAACACTGGAAAATGGAAAGTCACCTTCAATTTGTCAACTATGCAAACAGGATTAATTCTGAAACACCAAGTGCCCACATCTTGGAGTAAACGGCATGTAAGCTGCAAGTGCTCTGCACCTCACAGGTTCAAACTGCAGACTGAGACGCTGAATTCTCCAGACATTCATCAAATCTCCTGAGAGACCTCAGACCCTATAATATCTCTTAAAAAATAACCTCTCTTCAGAAGCAGGGGAAGCAGCTTGTGTTGGTGGCTGACTAACTGCTCAGTCTAATCTTCCTGTTATACACAAGTCTGAAAAAACTGGCAAGTTCTGAATTTCAGCTAACAGCCTCATGCTGCATGATCAATCCATAAAGTTCATGTTCATATAAACCACGTATTAAAAATGCATAAATGTTGTTCAGAGGACAAGTAACTAGGCAAAATCCAGCCTGGGTATCCATTCAGATACAAACACAACATTCATTTCACATTTTGTTAAGGGGTCTGGGAGGAAGAATTACACACACTGGCCATTCCCCACTCCAGTGGGAAAGTCACCTCTGCTCCAAACCCTATGAACTACTAAAAGCAGATGACATGCACCTTCGCTGTGCGTGGTGCACAAGTAGGTGACCAGGTCATCTCAGCAGACACCTGCAGCAGCATGATGCTCTCTGTTGTCTGGAATTGAGATTTCTTTACTTAGCAGACCAGACTTCTGCCCTCCTCTGTTAGTACTTTACAATAAGCAATTAGTTGAGAGCTCTCCAAATGCTGGAGTCTCTCCCCACACTTCTGGAAAGCAAGTGTGGGGAGAGACACCAGTGTAAGGGTCATCAGTGATGGAGATGAACTTGTTCAATAGCCCAGGCAGTGAGCTTCACAGGTTTGTCTTGTACTCTGGATCCCAAAAATGTTCAGCAAAAACAAGCTGATGGTCTTAACAGAAGAGCAAACAAGCCACATCAGGAACAAATCACCACAAAACATGGATCCATCATATGAAAGCACAGAACAAAGCCCAGCCAGTGCTCTCTAGTCTTTTGACAGATCTTCTCTCCTTTCACTCATTATAGCTCATTTCAGAATTAAAAGCTTCGAGCATTTATTTTTTTATTTTTTATTTTTTTTTAAGCAAAGGATCTTGATTTCAGGTAACAGAAAAGGGCTGTAAGTTTAACAGAAGTGCTCCTCTCGCTGAGATTTTGTACCTTAGCATCAAAGCTGCTCTGCTCAGTATGTGGCTCACAGCTGGAGTGAGCAGCAGCGCAGGCTGTGCTCTGATCTACAGCTGTTGCAGAAGCAGGCCAAAACTAGGTGTTTATTTTTACAGCCCAAAAACCACCACAGGCCTTCCTCAAAGCATTTTAACAGGGGAAGGCTTACCACATCAGCAGCACTCTCCACAGACCAGGGTATAACATCACTTGTTGAGTCAGGATTTCTAGCCCAAGCTACACTTGAATAATTGATTACAAGGACAAAGAGTGCTCAGCTGTGCAAGAACACACAGCAACTGAGACAGACTTTCCTCAGACCTGCTGACACTGACCCAAAACATTTTGGTCTGCTGCATGCTGCAGTTCCAGACACCTCCTTGGGATCCTCACTTTTGAAACATTAAGGTACCTCTAGAGCATGAAAGATCAGGTAAATCCTCCAAAACTGGGACCACTTTTTTGTTCTGTGTTTATAACAACAACATTTACTTGAAAGGGACTTTCCTCTCCAAGTCAGGGATGTTGTCACCAATATAACATCAACAGTAAACACAAATTTATATCATACTTTCCATAAAAGCCAGGATGTTTGTAGGAAACAGGGATTCTCTCTTTCTCATCAATATTCAGCTCATCCTCCACAGCTCTCAGCTTCTCTTCAAATTTGTCAATGTTTGCCACCCGCATTATGTACAACAGGGTAACGTTCTGGGGACAGGCAACCAAAAGCAGCATGTAAGAATTGGAGTGTAAGGATACAGCAGTGAGCAGAAAAAGTGCACAATGTGGACGAGTCAGATAAAAGTTAGCCTTATGTTGCAGTGTTTGATGCTCCATTAATGAACTCACGAGCAGTCAACTGACACAACGGCTCCAAACGAACCTAGAAACACCTCTAGTCTTTTCAGCACCCTATGAAAGTGTAAAAGACAAGAATCAGCTCTCCAGAAAGGAGATGCAACAACTTTGTAGGCAAGCTGAAGGATAGAGATCGTATTATAAACCCAGTTATACCCACACCTGGGGCTCAGACAGAATTTTGGACTATATATGGAAAACCACGTCACTGGGAGGAGGTGTCTTGTGCTGCACTCGGAATTCTTGGATCTGGTTCCCGTATCTTTGTCAGAAATTAATTTCATCCAGCAGTTTGCAAATGGGTTATAAGTCACTGAGCAAAATGGGATGTGTCCAAGAAGAGTATTTTAATCTCTCAAGCCAGTTTGTAATGATTCTTCGTGGCAAGTCCTGGAAGTAAACATGTCATCAAACTTTGCTTTGTTTTGGAAGATTTAGGAAGGAAGCCTGATGGAGTTTGACAGAACACTTGAAACTAAAATCCAAATACAAGAAAAGTTTTGAAACAAGATCTAGTAATAAGAGTTTACAATCTCCTAGACACTTTCTCACCTATCAGACTGCACTGGTAAGAAAAAACTATTGAATTTTTCCAGCTTTTTAGACATCTGTAAGTTTATTCCAGGCCATTAGTAATTATTTTTACAATTTTAAATAAAAGGCTTAGTTTCCAGGTTGATATGAGTAACAGTTCAGTTTTCCCTGCACTTCAAATACAAGAGAAAAATTAATGAAGAGCAAATTTACCAGCTAGAGTTTTACCAAAGATACATTCATTAATTCAATTATTTTCAACAGTATGATCTGGGATCATCCATCCCCACTGCAGAAAGTCACTCACCACTTGTCCATGTGGAGTTCCTCCTGGGTGCAGATAAATTTCCACAATATCACTCTCGGGCACCACCTCGATTCTCTGGACCTCCCCCTTGGCCAGCATCTCATTCACAAAGTAGTTCCAGGAAATGTTGGTGGCTTCTCTGTTCTCTCCGACAGTGAATCGGAACATCAGCACTATGAAAGTGATGATGAGGAGCGCCCGTAAGCGTTCCAGATGCATCTGATTTTCCCTTTTCCTGCGTTTCTCCTCCTCTTTAGGAAAAAAAAAAGATAGCAGAGAAGAAAGATATGAGCATGTTAATTTCTGACCCAAAGAAGGGACAATTAAATGACAAAGATGAAGACAATGGTACCTTTTGGGGTTTTTTTGTTGCATGTTTGGTGTCTCCTGAAGGAGCAGGCTCAGGAGCAGTACCTAAGTTGCACTGCACAGGCAGTTTTCTGACTTGGCTCACAAAGGAGGCTGTGTGAGTTGCTCAAGGTTATGCAAGTGAGTCAGTTTTCTGGATTGCATGACATTCCCAGACCTTTCTGGCTTCTAGACTGTCAGACCACAGGGTCTGTTTGCAGCTGTACACGTGAAACAGCACCAGGTTAAAAGCCTGGTTATGAAAGCACAAGCACACCGATGTCAACTTAACAGTGGCCTGGAAGGAGGCAAATTTTGCATTCTGCTAGCCAGCAAAAAATCTGCTTGCACTGCACTGCTGCAGCTGTGTTCAGCTGCTCCCTGATGCTCCAAAGCCACCCAGCCAGGCACTGTGCACACATCTAACAGAGATGATGATCTCCTCTTCTGCTTTCCTTGTTGCTTCAGTACGAGGAGGAATCGAATCATCAGCGAGGCAAAGACAGCCCCTCAGTTCCAGAAGTTATTGATTGTGAACACAGACAGGCAGCAATCTCAGATGTATTTTGAAGAGCCCTGATCAGCATTTCCTGTTCTAAGGCAATCTGATCCCAGTCCAGGAGCCTTCAGATGGTCAGAGTCCACCAAACACATGACATTCCCAGCAAATGTAATTCTATTCTAACATAAGAGATGATCTCACTTGGAGATAGGTGAAATAAAGCCATTTGAACCTCCCTGCTAAAAATCAAACTCAGGAATGACTATAGTTCATTTCTATACGACGTGCTTCTCTGGCTGCTGCTAACACATCCACTGGAAAATACTGGGAGTGAGTAAAACCAGTCACAGTGTCACTGGTAAATCACACAGCACAGTACTGTAAGACATACGTGCTTCCTGGTGAGTTCCTGATCTGCTGACACCCTGTATCACCAGACCAACAACGTTTCTCCTACCTGAGAAAGCATCTGCATTTGCAGTAAATCTGAAATAGCACAGGGGACAGGACAGGCAGCTTCCCACACATATAAATACCCTGCAAATCAATCTCACCATCTGAACAGAATTGCACAGATTTTCTCCCATGCTTCACAATCAACCTCATGTTCAAAGGTCTGATGACTTGTCCACACTAAGGATCTGTATCAAAGAGGAATTCCCAGGCTAGATGTGCTTTCCCCCACCCTTACTGTACCAGTGACATACTGAAATGATGACATGAGAAAAAGGGCTGGTTTAATTCAAGTATTTCCCACCAAACCTTTTCTTCAGACTCCTAATATTTATTTTTTTTGCACTGCACAGGCAAATTTAAAACTCTGTGGTCTGCAAAGGACGTGCCACAGCGCAGCTCAACGTCAACTGCTGGCTAGTGCTTGAGTTAAGATGACAACAAATATCTCCTCCTCATTCCAGTTATACGTGGATGTTCTTGATCTATATAATTTAGCACTTGTTCTTGATATACAATTTAACATCAACAGCAATATGGCATATATAAATACTAATCCACACCCAGAAATAAATTAATCCTGTGGCACTGGACTGCTCGTGCATCTGCCTGCTGCAGCCCAGACTCCATTTATTTGCAAATCCCTAGCAAATGTTCTGACAGGAGCATTTATCACCACCCACCAATTAGACCCTACACACACTGCAATAAAACTAGTGGACAAACATACGACCCAGTGAGATGCTAAAAAAAGTACCGTGTCCTTCAGACAGGCAGCATCGTTCCTCACTGGGTTCCCAGCTCTGCTCCACATCTAACAGGAAAGGCTTGTTCCTAAATAGAAGCAATGCAGCTCTGCAGATAAGGTCGTCAATTCCAAAGGCACTGACAAGCTCAGACACTGTGTCCAGCCCATCCACTTTGTTCTTTGATGCCATCTCCTCACTTCTGCCTTATCTGCTCGATCCACAGTTATTAGCACAAAGCAATTCATCACAAAGCTGAGGGATGACATCCACCAGAGTCTTATTAAAGAAAATTAAAATATCAGACAAGAGAGGCCTTTGTCTGGGCAAGAGCCTGGAAAGCTGAGCAAGTTAAAAAAAAAAGGATTCTATATAGAAAAGAAACCACTCCAGGAAAGTGAGTACTGACAGAAAGAAAGTCCATCTATGGCTACACCAGTTCCTTGGAGGTGTCAGAGTCAGCTACTGCTAAAGCACTTTTCTGTATGAGATTTCAGACAAAGTGAGGCTGCATATCCTATGTTCTAAAGCACACAACTGAGGATACTGTCACAGAGATCACCACAGGGTGAAAGCTGGCCACTAGACATCTTGACACAAACAACTTATCCAGTTTATAGGAATTAGACTTATTTAGGACCTTTAACCCACAGCTGAATAATTTCAGGAAAAAAACCCCAAACATTTCCAGAAAGCTGTAAGGCAATGCAAAGCCTTCCTCTACTCTGCATTTAATTAAGGACAAAATCAATCTCTTTCTAAGCAA
Source organism: Antrostomus carolinensis (assembly GCF_000700745.2). Classification (NCBI taxonomy): domain Eukaryota; kingdom Metazoa; phylum Chordata; class Aves; order Caprimulgiformes; family Caprimulgidae; genus Antrostomus; species Antrostomus carolinensis. The sequence goes on from NW_010298370.1 coordinate 11,534, forward strand.
CGTAACATTCTATAACATTCAGATTGCACCAAAAGCTACCCCACAATATTCAGTAAATGAGAACCAGTAACAGGATGTGACACTTGCAAGCAACAGCTGTGGGAATACTTCCAGCTTTTTAGTCTCCAAAAGCCTCCATGAAGCAATGATTTGCCATTAACCCCAAATCTGAACTCTCTGATTAAAATCTTGCAAGGGCTGCAGTGACAGTTTGAAGAGTTCTTTTTAATAATTACTGCAGAGACAAGTAATCCCCTGGAGACATGGGGCAGCATTCCACCTCCCAAAGTCAAGCTATCCATTAATCACAGGAGAAAAGAAGCCACTGAACACAGCATGTTACTGTTTACTAATTTTAACAGCTACAATGCTTCTCCAAGGCGCTCTGCTCACACTCACCCTGTGTGGTCTTGCAAATACTAAGGGCCTCAACCTCTAAGCTCTGACTTCCTTAACGAGGACTCTGTGATACCTGCACTCACATCCCACTGCAGACTTCAACCCAGTTAAATGGATCAAACAGGCAAAGCCACTGCTCTTGCCTTAAGGAGACTGCAATGACACGAGTCAGGCTGAAAGCCACCAGCAGCTGACTGCTTTTACTTCAAAAGGTAGTTAAGCCAAGAGGATTCTACCACTGGGTTTAAGCACAACAAAGGAAAAGCCAAGATATTATGTTATTTGATGACACTCAGGTAAAAGTTTATCATGTAGTTTATAAAATTATATTACAGCCTGTGACTTACGATGCTAAGTGCCTGCCAAACTGCAGCACAAAGGTCTGGAGCCTGCCAGCTACAGAAGGTTTATCCCTCACTCAGAGGTCTCAGGAACAAGCAGCACAGCAGACACCCACATAAACTCTCTTAAGACATCACCAGCCCCTGAAAGCATCAACAGATGTCATAAAATGAAGAAAATCCTCAGGTCTGTTATGCTTCTGCAAGCACTGCTGACAAGACAGAAGAATGAGAACTTCACCTGAGCCACTTCTGATCCCTTTCTTCAACTGCCCCACCAGGCCCCCAGACAGAGGACATGCCATCAGCTGTGGGACTTCACAGCTAGAAATCTACATCACAGACTCTGAAAAAATGCCTTATCCAGAGCCCACAAAATCTTTCCATGCACTTCAGTTCTTGGGAGGGGTGTACTCACAAACAAGCAAAGCATTATCTCCTCAGAAGTCCCAGAGTCAAGTTACACTTTTCAAATGGAATGCAGCTGTTGTCAGCCTACAAATAGCAAAAAGTTGACAACAATACCAAGACTTGAAGGGACACCCACAAATCTGCTCATATTTGAAAGCATATTTTCCCCAATCTTGGTGAAAACCTACTGGTGGAAGATAACAGTGCCTCCTACAAGGATCAGAACATTGCCTGTCAGAAGTTACACGAGGTTTTTGAAGTGATTCCCCTGCACCCTTACCCTCCATTAGTGCCATTAACTTTCTCACTCTCTTAAAGTACAGAGAGGGCACTCCTCTACTCAAAATAATCTGGCACACCATGTAGATACCTGGGTTCCAGAATACACTTAGTGAGATAAAACTAGTTTCAAAAAGTCCTGTACAGCAGGATGTCTGAGGCTGAGGCAGCGTAAAATATGCAAAAACCAGTATCTAGGGAGACTGATTTAAACAGAAAAGAAAAATTCTGAGCACAGCTAAGAAATCTTTAAGAAATCTATTTAAATTTGAGCTCTGTAAGTCACTAGACACATCCAACGTGAAGTGAAATGTAAGAAAAAAACAAACCCAAAAACCAAACAGAATCCAGCTTATAGAACTGAATTTAGTTAATCCAAGTTTATTAAGTCAAAATGCTCTACAACAAAACCTCCAACCCAAAACTCAGTTCACACTACTGTTCCCCTTTGCAAAGCAGCAAAACAAAGGCAAACATCGATGAAGTTATCTGCACAGGATGCAAAGCAGCACAGAAACAGAAACAGTTTTATCATCTGTCCTAAAATCTCAGGATTCCATCATCTAAGCCAAAAGACTCCTTCAAACTTACTCTGAGGTGGTAAGTTACAGGTTTCCAGTACCCAGAGACAGAAGCATTAAGGTGGATCTTCCACACTGTCTATCCTTACCCCTCACACACCGTTTGTGTCATTAAACATCTTTTGGCACATACATACCCTCATCCTCCTGCGGAGATTTCTTCTTGAATCCTCCATTCTTCTGGTTACTCCCTTGAGAGCTTGAAGTAGTAAAATAGTAAGTGCTACCTGCAGGCAAGCAGAGTGAAGTAGTTACTAGGAGAAGACCTCAGGAGACAATGAGAAAGGGGGAGTGAGGATGGCAGGAATACATGTGAGCTCCAAATGCAGACCAAGGTAAGCTCCATGACCACCCAAGCACACAGGTTCATTTGTGTGCCAAGGAAATGGGACAGCCTCAGCAGAGGGAGCAACAGGAGGGACAGACTCCTTCAGTTTCCTTATAGGATATATATGTTTTGACAATCCAATCAAAAGATGGGTTTGTTCTGAGATTATTTTAATGGAACAAATAAAATAATTTGGAGAAATTTCTTCATGGTTGAAAGATGGACACGTTTCCCAAGGTGTAACCACAGTTAACACTGGTGCAGTCAGTTAAAAACAGCCTCACACTAGGAACTGTAAATGCTTATTAAAGGAAATAAATCTACTGGAGTTAATGCAGGTTTCTCAGTGAATGCTGTTAGGATACTCTAAAAAAAGCCAAGAAAGTAAGGCTACAGACAGTAAAGAGTCACAGCTGCTGCTACAAAACAATAAGCAATGGCTTCTTCCACCAGGAAAATGCAAAAAATTCAGAGGACAACTGACTTGATGACAGCAGCTTCCATTTCCCATGGCCTGTCGTGAAGGCTCCAGGAAGAGGAGTAAGCCCAGAAACAGAACTGCTTGTCCCCTGCTGGTTCTACTAGAGAATTCGCTGTCGTTTGAGAGACAATGCATATATTTTTATTTTCAGTTAAAAACCAAACCCTCTCAGAGGTCAAGCAGCCCACGCTCACCAGGCCCACGCTGCCCAGAACAGTCATGACCAGTTTTGTTCAGATCACAAAGGCACGAGCAAACCCACCTTTCCAATCTGAAGAGGCAGCAAGAAGAATAACTGCCTTTGTTTTACCTCTCCACACTTTTGCTCTTATTCAGAATTCTTATTCAGCTAACATTTTCTAACATACACTTTTAACTTGATCCAATGCCAGGCTTTCAGCAAGGTCAGATAATGTGATTTCTGACAAAGGTAAACGACATTTTTGTCTTAGGCTTTGCTAATGAGGCAGAGAAAGATTCTCTACTTTAAACCTACAGTTTTAAAATTAGCTTTTAGGTCTAATGACTCAAGTGCTTACTTAATCACGCTGAGCTCCATGTGGAAAAGTGCCATTGTTCATCCCTGTCACCAAACAAAAACCCAGAACCCCTGTAAAACACAGTTCCCAAAGCCAGGAACAGAACAGCTTTATTCCAGTATCAGAAACGCAGGCAGTGAAAGTCAGGAAAAGTCAATACCCTTAATAAATAAGACTTTTTTCCCCTCCTCTGCCTGTACAGTTGCTCTTCAGGACTCACCTAAGAGATTCCAAAGCCTGACAGGATCTTGAATTATGTGTTGTTTCACCAGAACTCCACTGAGACCTTGACGTGTTGGGGAAAGTGTTTGTGACAAAAGACTCTGAGGAAGAAGACAAAGGAAAAAAAAAAAGGCAACTATTAGAAAAGTGCTGTGACTGCTTCACCTTCCTGTGTGCCCCGAGACCAAGACCCCTAAACATTAAAATCTTGTGGGTAAACTGCAGGACCAGCAGCTGGGAGACCTGAATATTAGTCCTCCTTGTGTTGTGGACATGCCAGGTGCCTCTGAAAATGTTGTTTATAACCCAGTTAAAGAAAGCACATGTATAAATAGAAACATACACTCCTAACATTTGAAAACTTTATCTTTTTCCTCCCTGTATCTCTGTTCTTCATTCTAAAAATATGTTGGAACTCAGTTCTTGAAATGTAAAGATACCCTCCCCACAGAGGAATCTGAAGGACTAGTACTTTGTAACCTGGCTGCACAGCAGCAAAGACCACGCAGCTACTTCCCAGTGCTGACTCAGCACTAACCCTGCAGTCGATATTCACATTTAAAGTCAACTTCCCAACATCTGAACTCCCATTTACCAATACTCTCACTGAACACAAATCCTGCCCCTTCTCCGATGGGTGATTCCTCATCTCACCACCTTCTACTGCACAGGCACAAAGTTCTGTGCAGCAAACCAGGCAGGGACACTGACTAGGCTGAAATCCCTCACTCTTTTTTTCCCTGAGTTTGCTGGGCAGCAACACAACTGCTTGAGCTGGCCCTAACCTCTTGGGATCGATACTTTCTAGAACAGAACAGCTTAGACTGAAACAGAACAGCTAGTTTAAATTGATCACAGAAAAACCTGGCGTGATTCACAAAGCAGTCCCACAATTGTTCTTCCTTCACTGTCTACTTGGTCGGTTGGTGATTTTACACTGCACAGTTGAAAAAAAACTGAAAAAAAGTTTTAAGTCTCATTAAAACTCATTATAACAAGCCTCATTTGAGGCCTCATTTAAACAACAGCCTCACCTTCTGCATTGAGGGCTGTGCTGGGGAGCCCTGAGGTACCAGCAGCACAACAAGGTGGGGAAAAGACACCTGTGGTGCACACCAATGCGGGGAGTGTTTGTATCACAAGAGATGCAAAGAACCAGCACAAATTAAGTTTGAAAAAAGACTTTAATTAACATTTACTGGCTTACGACAGCCCAAGTGTCCTCTTCACACGCTATTTCTCCGAGTTCGTGCTTTACAGCACTGAAACGATGGACCTTCGGCCTGGTCCAACCTGAGACACCGTCCGAGGCCAAGCCCTGGCTCGAAGCAGGAGCCCGTTTGAACACAGAGCCGTGAGGGCAGACCCAGCTCCCTCCGTCCGCCTCCTCCGGTGCCTCCCGGCCTGCGGGCACACCGGGCTG
>NW_010298371.1:0-3632 GCF_000700745.2 Antrostomus carolinensis
GGAGAGCAACGCCTGCGCACGGAACCGGGGCTGTCTCGCTGATACGCGGTCTGAGCGGACACTGATCAATGTAATTCTTATTGTTCTGGTGAAGATCCGCGCCCGCTCCGTTACTCCAAGGAGCTGTGCCCAGGCCACTGCTACTCAGTTGTTTCGTGCGGATATAGCGATACGGGATCCACTGTTATTTCACTTTGTGTGTGTGTGTGAGATCATAGGAACAGCACTATGTGTTTATTAATTTTATGTAGGGTATATAAATAGGCGTGCCTATATGTACACCCCTCCTACAGCCGTATATAGAGCGTTAAAAATTGTCATTTATCTGTCATGAAAACGGCAGCCTTCTTGCTTTGTCTGCAGCTACAGATCTCAACAGCAACATTATTCATGTTAGCATTTTTTTGCCATTAATCATGGGAGGGCTCACCATGTGCTCACAGCATTTTCTCTGGGTGTTGGTTCCCCCACAATAAGCGAGGAGCATGCCAAAGCAAACTCCACTCATCTCCTCAGTTGGGCTTTTTTCCCCTGCCTTGTTGCATCACTCCAGAAGGAGACAGGCCTGGCTGCTGCTGCTGGAAGAATATCAGCCTTCCAAGCCGGCTGCTTCATGCCCCAGAGGTTTCCTTTCCTCATGTTCCTTATGCCAACATTTACAAAACTTGAATGGGCTAACACATGCTGCTAGCTACGATGGCAACAATGCTTACGCAACAGTATAATGGAGGCAATCTGTAAGTGTATTCGTGCCAAAAATAATGCTCTTTCCGGGTTTGTCTGTGGTGCAGCAAGGGAATTTGGTAGCAGCGTTAACCTCGCCTGGGGAAGGCTGCCATCCCTTCTGCTCTTGTTCTTGTCAGTAAGATGTCATTGTCCTCTCGCTGAAACTCAGCAGAGATCTTTAATACCTTAAAATTAAGGGTTCAGTGTTAGATTCCTAGAGATGGAGAACCCTAAATGGAAGAAATAATGACTCCAGGGAATAAGGGGAGAGTCTGCCTCAGTCCTTACTAATCAATCATATTACACCCTGCTCCCACATCTTCTCGCTTGTAGTGTGGGGACCTGGAGTCAAAGCACTGGCAACACTGAGGACAAGACCACCACTTTCCTGGACTCTGCTGTGTCCACGGACTCCTGCCAGGGGCTGAGATGAACTGCTTCTCTGGGATATGGACCTGCAGCACCCCTCAAGCCACCGAACGTACTGAACTGCACAGGAACTGGCTTTTTGCTGTGACCTTTGCAGAGCATTTAGAAGCAGTCCACAAGCCACAGTCTGAAAACCATTACTTGTCTTACATGACTTCTTCATTCTCTTTTCTGATTTCTCCTTCCTTTCTCCTGACTTCATCTTGACTTTCCCTGGAGAAAAGGAGACTGAGGGGAGACCTTCTCTCTCTCTAGAACTACTGTTCCTTCTCCACCAGGGGACTTGGACTAGATGATCTTTCGAGGTCCCTTCCAATCCCTAACATTCTGTGATTCTGTGTGATTCTGTGAAAGGAGGGTGTAGAGAGGTGGGGGTCAGTCTGTTCAACTGAGGAACAAGTGACAGGACAAGAGGAAATGGCCTCAAGTTGCACCAAGGGCAGTTGAGATTGGATGTGAGGATGAACTTCTTTCCTGAAAGGGTTCTCAGACATTGGAAGGGGTTGCCCAGGGCAGTGGTGGAGTCCCCATCCCTGGAGGGATTGAAGAGTCGTGTAGACACAGTGCTGAGGGACATGAGTTAGTCGGGGACTTGTCAGTGTGAGGTTAATGATTGAACTCGACGACCTTAAAGGGCTTTTCCAATTGAGGCAATTTTGTGATTCTGTGACTCCTTGCATTTTTTCTTTACTTTTTTCTTCTCATGCTCTTCTGTGGAAACAACAGAAAGTAGCCTCCAAACCTGCCCTCCTCCCACCTTCTCCCCCCCACCTCTTTCTGCTCCTTCTTCACTTCTTCATTGTTAGGAGCAGCCTCAGGTCCCAGAATCCCAGAATCCCAGAATCCCAGAATCATTAAGTTGGAAAAGACCTCCCCAGTCAATGCTGTGTCTGCACTCATTAATAAAAAGAGGGTTTGAAAACACTTCTCAAACCTCTGACGTAGTTGCTTGGCTTTTGTGCTCTGTTATCATCACAGTGTTGTACACAGGGCTGTAATTGCATCAGAGGTTTCTGGTTCATATCATCTGCGCTGCTGAAGAGCTCAGCTAGCCTAATAATGTCACCAGTACTTCAGCACAGAACTGCAATTTTAGATGAACTCATTTTAGCTCACGGACTGTATTAGTAACTGCACTGTAAGGCCAGCGAGCAGTGTGTGCCGATGTTCCTGCAAAAGCAAGGTTTTCTCTGGGAATGAGAGCTGCTGGTGTTGACTTCACAGGGCTGTGCTGGCCACTGCGGGTGAGCAAACGGACAGACTGCCCTGCCTCAGCACAGCCGAGGGACTGCCCCAGTGAGGTGGTCTTATTGCTGGTCGTTTCTCCTCCTGTTCCTCACTTGACATAAGACACATGGAGGCAGAGCTCTGACTGTTGGCATGGACACCTGCCAGAGGTGCTGAGTGTCTCTTCATAGATGGTCTGCATCCTCGGATGAGACAGCAGGGTCCTGTCATTAATGCAGTGGGCTGAGGAAGAAGCTATATCACATCCTGACCCCAGACCTAACACAGACTCTTCTGTGACCTTGGGCAACTCACTAACCTCTGTTTACTCATCTGTGCTATGACCATTTATCAGCCCTATCACACTGTGTGTCAAGGAGGAATTTGCTCATTCCAGGCCTTGGTGCCAGGAAAACTACTGGTTGTGGTGCTCAGCGTAAGCTCGTGCTCTCCCCTCCTGAACCACTGGGCAGAGCTACCTGCCATCCAATCAAGACCAATGCCACCAGTAGGCCAACAACAGTGGGCAAAGGCAAACATGTACCTTGTTCCCCAAGAACTGAGTCTTCCTCCAGGAAAGACTAGCTGGACCAGTAGGATGTGAAACAGGACATACAAGTTGCCAAACAGGAGGGAAAGGAATTGCTGCCCTCCTGTTTGGGAACACCCGCCTGTCTGCTTGAAGAGAGATCCAACAGTCCTGGTGAGTTACAGCTACATCAGGGCACCAGTGCCACCACCTCATAAAAAACACACGGACACCCAGTGACTGCATGGCTTCGTTACAAACCCACTCAGCTTGCCCAGCATCCCTCCAGCACCGCATCGTTCAAGCAGCAACAGAGCAGAGCTTGGCTTTTCCCAGGGACAGCTTCTGGGAGGAGAGATGGGTACTGACTAGTATCAGTGGCATGGCCAAGGGCCTGTCTCCCGTTTGTGCAGGACAGGCGGGTGAGAAGAAAGGTTGGTTTCTGCTGCCCAGCTCTGCCCTGCGTGTGACCCAGGCAGCGAGGAAGCAATGAATGAGTCACGTCCATACAGTTTGTGCTCCAGCCATGCTTACTCCCTTGCTCCTGTCCAGCTGAGTGGGGTGTGCCAGCACACACATACGCTCTCCATCAGCCTCCACCAGTGGTCGTGAGCCTGACCCTTGCCCAGAAGCTTTGCCAGCTGAAGCACTGTGGTAGTTTCACTTGGTTAGCAGCCAAACACAGCCTTTCGCTCACTGCCTTCTTCCCCAGGGTGTTAAG
>NW_010298372.1:0-637 GCF_000700745.2 Antrostomus carolinensis
TTATGGAAACAGAAGGAATTTTTTTCTGAATAAAATATCTAATCAAACAGTTGGGTGAATTTTGAAAGAGAAACACTGAAATTTCTACGAGAGAAATTTTATAATAAGCTCTGCTGCTTAACTGACTAATGAAGCATTACTAGGTCCTTTTTCACTGAACTCTTCTGATGCAAGGAGAACACTTTAAACTGAATGAGCAGTCTTTATATTGAGTGTTGCCTTCTGAAAAGTTTATTCTGATAGCTGAGGTTCTCTGTGAAGGACAGAATCCTATAGTGTCTAGTGTCTTAAAGGAGTGGATATTAAATTTCAGAAAATGTTGAGCAGCTATCAGAACCTATGTTGCTAGGTGTACAGGTACTCCAGGCTATTCCATCTTGTATCTAAGAAATGCCATAATTCAGGCTAAAAGTAGACTAAAATTGTTTTGAGTGTTGAAATCCTATGTTAAAAAGAAAACAACTGCTACCATCTAAAACTCAAAGTATACTTTCCTTCTATGCACTAAATAGTTGAGCAGGAAAGTAAGTCTAGTAGTAGTCTCCATACAAGGGAAGGTTATGTTTCCATGATTTCTGAACCCTTTAGGCAGTGAAAATGCTGATAAAATTAGGATACTAATATCCTTCCCATCAGG
>NW_010298373.1:0-655 GCF_000700745.2 Antrostomus carolinensis
GGGAATGGCCACGCAGGAGTGAAGCTACAACACGATGGTCCTACAGACGGACCCAGCTGCCCGCTGCCGGTTCCTGCCCAGCTCTTGGCCGTCACTCACAGCGTTTCCCCTCCTTGCACACAGCTGGTGACACCAGGCAGCCGGTGTGCCGACAGTGTCAGGGCTGGCCAGTCCCCAGCACCACTCACCAGTGGCCCCTCGTGTGTGGGGTGATGGGGTCCCACCACTGCCCTTCGGGCTCGTTCCTGTCACAACATCCCAGGGCATCCCACTGCTTCCATCAGCTGCGGGACACCAGCATCCACGGAGCTTCCAGAGCTCAGGAGAGCTCAGAAATCAGGGAGCTCACGGCTGGTGAGCCTGCCAGAGCTTCCCTTCCTTCCTTCATCCAGTCGAGTGCCACCCGCGCTCCCTCGGCTGGAGCAGCCCCTGCCCCGTGGGAGCTGTGCCCACCCTGGGGGACACGCGGCCACCGGCCTTCCAGCCCCCACAGGAGGACCCCGCACCCGGGTGATTGCGCACGCTGGTCACGGGCTCTGTGTGCCAAACCTTAATTAGGCGGCTCACACATCCGAGTGCTAATTGGGGTGGGGGTTGTGCGGTGAGTGATGGGAGGATTTGGGCTTTGTGCTTCCTTTGGTGGGGCTGCAGCCGC
>NW_010298373.1:812-1015 GCF_000700745.2 Antrostomus carolinensis
TCTGTCCCCGGGTCCCCGGGCGGGGCACAAGCCATGCTCCAGATGTTGCATCCAGCTGTTTGGTGGTGCTGCAATGGGGGGACCTGATCCAGCTGCTCCCGATGGTGCCGGGGCTTTGGCAGGAAGGGGCTGAGGGTTTTTTCTTGCCCGTGACGTGCCACTTGTCTCTCTCTTGCAGGGGACATGGTGGTCAAGCACCGGCA
>NW_010298374.1:0-298 GCF_000700745.2 Antrostomus carolinensis
CCCGCCGGGGCCAGCGTCTGCCGCCGCGGTGGGAGAGGAGGAGCAGATCCATCCCCACCACCGGGTGGGTTTTGTGGCCCCGTTTGTGGTGGTTGTTGGTCCCGGTTGTGTCACACGGTGGATCTGGCTCAGCTGGCAGCTGATGGTTGTCACTGGTGATGTGAGAAGGCACCAGAATTGGACACAGACTCCGATAGTCGGACGTGTCACCAACTGTCACCTGCTGACAAGATGTTTGAGTGTGGAAATCTGCTGTTCTCAGGGGTTCTGTGGATTTTCTGGTGCCCTGAAGCCCAGG
>NW_010298375.1:0-24130 GCF_000700745.2 Antrostomus carolinensis
AAGATAAGAGGGGAAGAACTCAGTCATGAAAACACTGATAAAGCAACAACAATTCAGAAATAACACTCAGCAAATCTGTTCTTTTACATGGCTCCTCTTTTGAGACACTTTTGTCTTCAAAGGGGTTGTACCAGGAAGAAAAAGAGAAAATAATCCCCACAGCAAGTCTCAGGATGCCTGTCTTATGTTCTGTGCTTAACAACAGGTCACCTAACACACTTTTGACAGTGTTGTCATCCCATGACGGACTGTAGTTAGTAGAGACAGGAATTTGTTCCATGGATACACGTGACTGCAATGTATTTGGTCATCTTTGTCCTGGAGTACCACTGAAAATCTGAATGCAGACAGCAGTCTTGTGACTTCGTCCTTCTCCTTCCTTGTTTTTTTTCCTCTTCAAGACAGTTTCCTCTTGCCCAGGAGCTTTCACAGTGTTTATGATGCAGCACTCTCAATAGGACACAGGAGCTTCTAATCAGAAGTTACAGAAAAGTTCAAAAGGGCTTTTATTTTACTTCTGAGTCTTTAGTCTTCATCACTTGAAGGACAGTGAGCTGCATAATCAAAACTAGGGAACTGGACGGGCAGTTCACCCCATTTCTTAAAAATTTGCTTTGTTGTTTTCTTGTCTTCAAATACAACCACAAAATTTCTAATCTTTAGACAAGGCAGGTCAAGACCTCGGTGAACCATCATGTTTCCCCAAGCCTGCAAGTATAAGGAAATTACATTTCAGATAAAATAGACAAGATCATTAGACAGAAATAAGTACAGACAACAACAATATAGAAGTATGAAAAGAAGTTGTTCCTCACTTGTCCACAATCTTTACATATAATTTCCCCATTTGTCTGGTAATCGGCATGCTTATCTTGCAGTGTCTTATTTTCTCTTGTATGGTAAAGACTTCTGAAAAACAGTCAGAAAGCGTGCATCAAAATACACTGGTCATTCAATGCTACATACAGCCTTAAGCACACAGCGACTACAATTGCTGAAGTCAGATATGAAACCTAAAAGGTCGGAAACTCTCTGACTGTTGTGCACATTCAGGAGTTGGAGTAAACACAAGGACATATTTCATGCTCCTAAGTAATGGTGAAATACAACTGTAATGCATGCGTCCTTTTGTAGCATTTTGGGAGTTGCATGCTCTCTCACACATCTTAAAGGAGAAGCAGCAGGCTCTTCATTATAATAGGGGACAGATCTAGCTTGTTTCTTTCAGGTGCCATGGAGCTGTCAAAGACATGATACCTGAAAGTTAGAGGTTTTCTTTTTATTCCCTGTAGTCCAACCTTACCCCTTAACAGAATCATTTGGTTCTGACTATCAAGAGCTCCAGAGTACATGCACATTCTTACATCTTTTAGTCTAGGGAGTACTTGATCTTGAGGGTTACTATTAGCCTGTGCTGAGGGGTTATAAGAATTATTACCCTGTAGTTTGAATTGACTGATAACATTATGCTGACAAGACAGTTTCACAGTAAAAACAGTTTAATGTTTAGCATTGTAGCTCAATTTTAATTTTTTCAACATATGGGTACTAATTTCTCCTTAACTCTTCCAAAAGTCTTTACAAATTATACCAGAGATATGTCTCAAAAACCCGAGAACTTTGAAGGGCAGTAACTTGGTTGGATGGTGTTTGCCATAGAATTAGCAAAGCATGCCTGGTCTGTAATGTACATTACTCGTTACACATTTACTGTAGTAAGCAAACGCAACTGAAGTTGAATTAAAACATTTTCTTGGTCTCTTAATTTCCATTACAAGTGGGAAGAGAAAGTCACCTCCTGCCATCATGGTGCTGAAAAGTTAAACACAGTTTAACATAAATATTTACCAAACTAGGCAGCATCTCTTGCAACGGAGATAAGAAGGGGCAAGAACACTGGGAGAATGAAAAGGGGTGTGTCACCAGTATAAACATCCTCTAAATATACAATTGTCCATGCACAGCTCATGGACAATATGTTGTCTGAGTCAAACTCTTATCCTGGGTCCGTTACTGGTGTCAGTATGTGGGTAACTAGTATTCATCTTTCGTTACAGTTACACTGTGGAATACATACCGCATTATATAGTAAGTGACCTAGTTAATATTACCGCAGAACCTGTATCTTTTTCCAAAGTTTCAAACTCTGGTCACCTCAAAATCAGGGGTAAGAACAAACATTTCCTTCAAACTCATTCACTGTAAACTCCATAGAGCCTAGGGCTTGAAAATATTGGAATAATTTATTTTTCTTTCCTCAGAGGACCTAGGGGGTTACAGGCCCTGTACAGCCCTGCTGAAAAGAAATTCTGTTTCTGCCCGGAAGAGATAAACACTAAACACAGTTCATAAACACTTACTGGAAATCTTTTTTCACACTGACATGATGCATGTTTTCAATAACTTGTATGTCTTCTCCAGAACATATCAGCTTGTGGCAATTTTTGCATAGGAATGTTATTAGTGAAGGATTTTTCTTGTATGTCTTGCGCTGATCTCTCTTTGTCTTCATTTGTTTTTCCACTATACTTTGCAACTGGAAATTCTGAATCTAGAAATAGATCAGTAAGAGTACTGTAGCATTCTGGTGGAATGACAGTAATAGTTTTCTTTTTTCAGTTATTTTACCGAGTTCTCTGACAACATAACTTCTAATCAATTTTCCTGATTTGTGTGTTTCCCCCCTTACCAGTAGAAAATAAGACTTTTCTAAGGCCCAGATAATATAGATTACAAAACAAATATTGGCAGAAGGATTCAAGGCCATATGTAGTAACTAATATTATTTTAAGCTTTCCTCCCCTAGGTAGATTTCAAATAGAAAGTATTTCTTACAATATAAATCAGTCTTCTATAAAGGGAAAGTGCAGAGTTGCAGTAAATACCTTATTTAAATACTCTTCCTGTGGCATCTTCTGGACACGCTGAATTGCCTTATACATCATTTTCTCACGGAAAATATTAACATCTTCACGTTCAACAGCTCCTGAGCCACTTGAAGCCACAAGTGCATAGGTGCTCTCATCAGCTCGAGCTCGGCCACGAGCCTACAATTTGCAAGGAATACAACATAAACAGCATAATGTTCCCCACAACACTGCACAACATTTTTTTCCTAGTTTTGTAAACGAATACATGCACTGTTCCTTATACAGTGTCCCCATAGCACATTCTCTCCCACTTAACTCAGACAGATAAAGAATCAGTGAATAACACATACTGTTTTTGCATTGTCATTAAAGATACCTGTGAAATAGTACTGAGGAGATTTGTGGTTAGCACATTTTGCAAGGCAGAAACTGTATTTTGTCACCAAAAATAAGCATGCATTTAAATATTAAATATATAAATATTTGTGTTCACAAATTAAGTGAGAACATGGACAAACTGGTATTCTGATACACAATTATCTCTTCTTAGCTGTCGGTGGTACAATGGCTTTTATATCAACCAGTCTGCTGATTATATTCTCATACCTTTTCTATTAAAAGAGCTTACTGTTTGTGTAGAGCTTTAAATGGATGTTACTCCATTACACATGGAGACAAATTTTATATTGCATGCAAACTGAGGATGGCAACTGGAAATGAACCTTGTTGCAAGAACATTTTCTCTTTTAGAAGGCAAGAATTTCAAAATTTTCTCCATAGCCCAGGTATATGATTCACTATTTGCATATTCCAAACAGAAAAGCACTTTAAAAAATAAGTTGTGTATGCAGTAAACTCATACCTGCACCATAGCAATTTCATTGGTGACGAGGCCGTAGCGAATAACGATGTTACACTCTTTGATGTCTAGGCCTTCCTCAGCTACAGTAGTAGCAATAAGTAAATTTACACTTCCACGTCGGAATTTATCAATTACTTCCCTTTGCTCATTCTGTAAATTAAACAAAAATCCATATATTAACTTCCAGTATTAGTTTCAGTCATCAGCTTCTTCTAATTAAGAGGTTTAAGGAATTATAGTCCAATCATTTCAGAGTGCAGTGCCAAACATCAGTGGCTTCAACAACTGCATTTAAGCATCTTTCAAGATCACAAACAAGTTCCTATTGAATACAGTAAGTGTCCAGCACCTTCTTTGAGGATGGCGGGAGCAGAAGACAGTCTTTTTAAGAGATCTTTAACTGATCTTGGAACTTTCTAGCCCATTTCATAGGTGCTAGGAGTTTGAATACAGTTTTTTTTTGTTCTATCATTTTCAAATTATTTAAGTAGTTATCCAAAGGTTCTGGATTTCTACCATTTCAGTAATTTCAGCTTAAAGGACAGACTTTAACACTTCCAAGTCAAGTTCCAAAGCACTTAAAATTCCCCATAATAAATGGGGGCCATCATTTTGGTGAATCTGGGGAGCACTAAAAAGCACAGAAGTAATGATAGACTTAAAAAATAAAGCATCCAAAACATGGACTTATGAATTAGCTGGACACTTCAAACAAACAGAGGGATAGAAATTTCCTATTTGCTATATTCAGTTTCAAAATGTAGAGGCTACTGTTTTGTTTGTGCAATATGGTGCACAGATTAAATAACAAATTTTCATAGAAAACAAGTAACTTTTATTTAAGAGAACAATTCCTAACTTTTTAATTTTTTTTAACTGAAAGCAGCTAAAGGAAATGGACTCTGTCCAGCAGTAAACCACACCATTTTTGCTTAAATGCTGAAGTGGCAATTATATGGAAAGTAAAAAACAGAACAGAAGAGAGGTTTTAGGATACTGAGGTACTTTGTTTTGAAAATTCTGGTATAAATCATCAGAGAGTTGTTGTGTATGAAGTCAATACAATGATACAAGATGGACTGTTGAGTGATCAATTGTGAAATTTTCATTGCAAATTTTGGCAAATTCTCTTTCAGTGATCATGCGTCAGTGTGAACCATGGATATAAATTGTTATAAATTGATTAAGCAATGACATCAGAAAAAGACAGGCATAATCAACAGTGTAATTTATTTTATTTTTCAATTGAGCAACTAAAATACAATTTGAATTACTGTTGTCCTGATAAATATAAACTCATTTAATGATCACATTTTTGCTGTTGTCATTTTGTTCACTTTTTCTTCCTATGCCCCACTACAGTTTGTGTCCCTTTTGACTACATACAGGAAATGTCTGCATGTTGTTCCTATTGTTGTAGAATCCAAAACCAAAAAAGCTTGTTTCTCATGGAACTAAAATTATTCTGACATTGTTATTCACCTATCCTGCAGCTTATGATAGTAAATTGCTGGCAGGTATGAAACCAGAACTCTGGGCTCCAAACTTCAGTCTGTTGTTCAAGCACTAAAACTGTTCTCTCAAAACACGTTAAGAGATTTGAATGCTGTACCTGAGTCATAGGTTTAATTTCACTGTTATGTCCAGCACCAATAAGATAATGGGCCTTAATTCCTACTTCTTCAAATTTTGGGTTATCCTTAATCCACTGGAACAGAGCAAAGGCACTTAGCCGAGTCTTTGTGAAAATAATTCCTCTAGGTTCCTCAGTCTTCGTGAATTCCTCCATTAAAGTGTTTCGCAACTGTATTAGCTTCTCGTTTTCATATTCTGGCTTTCTAGCCAACTCTTTCAGCTGTTTCTTCTTTGCTTTAAAAATAGCAGATGTAAAATAAGAAAAAGTAATAATGTAAAATAACAGCTCTAGAAAAAAAACAAACCAAAGAGGAGCTTTCTATATAATCCTCCCAGCATGGCTAATTCACATCTAGTTTGAAGAGCTGTGGCATACCAATTTATTTTTCAAGTGACTTTACATTCATTAAAAAAACACTAATCAAAATAAATCAGCATTAACTTTTTAACACACACTTTGCCTATACCTCATGGTGAAAATAAGCAAAAGAAAAAGCTCTGTCTACACACCAGAAGTGGTACAGAGTTAAGTGCACTGTATTAAAGAGCTAAATCAAAGCTTATAATATTTGCAAAACAGTTGTAAAAAAACTTACAAGGAGAAGCAGATTTATAGGCACAGCCCTGGGTTGGTATATTTTTTTTAAATTTAGACATAGATTGTCCTTGGGGCATTCATTAGTGTAGAAATCCTCACTAGAAACATGTGATGTAATAGACACTAGGATGGGTGCATTGTTATCTGTATTGCAGCTTTTAAAGACATTTCAATATGCTCAGTGAAATGTTAAATGAATTACTCTCTTAGACAGGCACTATTAAGCATGACCAGGGAGGATTCCTCACATGTTTTAAATTGTTAAAAACTTTCTAGTATTTAAAAGCCTATATCATTGTCGGATGATCATTCAAACACAGTAATAACACTTTAAGGGGGGTGGGGGGGCTTGTGTGTTAAGATATTACAATCACTCTGATGTCACCCCCCTGTGCAGATTATTGCACTGCACCTTGTCCCATGCAACGGTAGTCTGTATCACAAACCACTTAGGCAGTGGCTCTCTGACTACAGTCTTACTAATATTTTAGATGCAGAATGTAAACAACCAATGTGACAAACAATGATAGGACAAGGGGCAATGGGTGCAAGCTGGAACACAGGAAGTTCCGCTTAAACTTCAGAAGAAACTTCTTTGGTGAGGGTGACAGAGCACTGGAACAGGCTGCCCAGGGAGGTTGTGGAGTCTCCTTCTCTGGAGACATTCAAGACCCGCCTGGATGCCTTCCTGTGTGATCTCATCTAGGTGTCCCTGCTCCAGCAGGGGGATTGGACTGGGTGATCTTTCAAGATCCCTTCCAATCCCTAACATTCTGTGATTCTGTAATCAAAGTTTAGATGCTTAGATGCAACAAACTCCCACAGTTTTCCCCCTTAGTTAAACCTACTCTAAGGGCTGCAGTGAGTTTATCACCCAAAGATGAATGCCAGTCTTAAAAGATGGAAACAGAAATTCACTGGATTTCTTTCCATTACGTCTGGCACCCTCTGTGGTAAAATTAAAACAGATTGGAGAATTATTTACTTTTCACTGTCAAGTTCTTTGAAATTCATTTACCTGTGGAAATGAAAGCAATCTAGACAACTCAGTTTAATTTTTTAGTTTAATTTTTTTGGTTCTCAGCAATAGCTCAATACTGACATTCTAAATAAGGGGGAATCAGGACATGTATGAAGAGTCATTAAAAAACACAATGACATTATCTAACCTAATCTACTTTTCTAAAAGATTTTTTTAACATTTCCTGAATTTCCTAACGATGGCATTCTAAATTTGTAATTCATAGGATACATAAAGTTGGGATACATGCTGCAGTAAAATCTATTTTCTTTTGCACTGACCAGGAGCTAGAGGCAATGGGAGCAAACTTGTCTACCTCTTCCTCATTGTAAAGGCCGTAAGGGAAAAAGAGAAGCAAAAGATTAGTGTGTCAAGGACTGAATGAATCCTAGTTCCCAGGTGAATGATCTGAAAAAAAGGCAACTAACTTTGATCTTTGCAATTTAATGCTCTGTTTAATTCTCTGAATAATTGCTCTTTACCTTAAACTTACTTAAGGTCATCGCTCCCATCTCTTAGTATACAGACAAACGAACTTTGGTAGAAGAAGTTTGTTAAAATATTGTCATTTAATTACTTTTGTATTCCATTTGCTCAACTTTTGCCCCTTGAGAGTGTCTACTGGAATACACATTCTATCTATCAGAGTGTCCTCAGGGACACTTCACTGGAGAAAAGCAGAGAACAATTTTACTTACTGTTAGCAAAAAGAAAGTGCCCTTGGGCCAAAGCTGAAGAATTTCTACTACATCTTGGCACACAATCACACTATAATGTTGTTCAATGTACTCCATACTGTATGAGCTGGGACATCCAGGTACAGTCATAATAAACAACACGGTAATCACTAGGATATAATAATTAATAGGCCTATGCAAATCATGGTACTGCATATTAGTTGCTTCTATGGATTTTAAATATGAAATATCACAATGTATCTCAAACTTACCATGAAATAAACCTATTAGAAATTCATCTGTTTCATCCTGTTTTGATACTGCTGGTTCATCATCATCATCATCATCATCATCATCACTCCATCGGATCTTCTTACTCTTCTCTTCCTTGTAGAAGTTATTTAGGTGATTGTATGCATCCACCATTCGGATAGTATCATTTATCTGGAGAGCATCATTGTATTTCTTCAAGTGTTCTGCACAGACACGTTCCTTGCGTTTTTCTTCTTTTGCAGCTAAAAGTGAACAAAAACTACAAAATCATGCCTGTGTGTAGAATATCCCAAAGAAATCCAAAGCTAGGATATTTTTGCTACGTGGTTACCTCTTCTCTCTTCTCTAATCACCCACTGTTCATATGGCTGAGTTCCAAACTCAGATTTTGGGTGGAGCTGGCAATAGTTTTGAATGTCTGTCATGATCTCAGTAATTCTCTCTCTAAATGGATCCTAGAAATAAATTGATTACCAAAGTAAATAAGTAAGTAAGCATCTTCTGTCAACAAAAACACTGGCCCAAACTCTTCTGCCTAGTACCATATTGAGTGATTTTTTTAAATGTTCAACCTTAAATTAAAAAACAAGTAAGGTCACTTAAGTGCATTTAGAGTTATGGAAATAAATAGTTCAGAATATTACAAAAATTATGCTGTGAAATAACGTATTTTTTAGTGAATATAATGTTACTCCAATACAAGCATTTCAACTATGGTTCAGAAGGTCTTTTGACCAGACACCTCAAAAATGTAACTCAAATATGTAAGATTTATTTCTATTTGACTTTACTGATACTTTTGCATACAGAGGGAAGCAGCAGATAAATACACACATATTCAAATTAGCACTACGGATCGCAATAAATCTATAGAAAAAGAGCATTAGCCAAAAGTTTTTGATACCATACAACACGCTTCTAAGGGGCAATATAACTTTAACACTGATTTGTTTGAAAAAACATACCCTTCTTTTGTCATCTGCAATCACAGTCTTCTTGTATGGTTCCTTCACCTGATTCTTCAACTGGGGGGCATGCTCTTCAACAGTCATGATTCTACGTGCATCAAGATTGGCACAGATCTGGGAGAAAACAAAATGTTATTTCTTTTAATGTTTAATGAGTTATTCCACATGAAAACTGAATTAATGCAACAGAGCTTCTCATTCAGATATTGGGTTTTATATAATTTCATCTTCTTCCTAAAAAAAATTGGATACAGACAGTATCAGGATAAGAAAGACCAAGTCTTTGAAAAGCATTTGACATAAGCTGAACTTTTTAGGTCAGAAGTGATCCTTGCACACAGGAAAAAACTTGCAGATCAGGGTGCAAAACAGGTATTTTGAAAAGGAAAATATACCATTGATACTTTGGAATAGAAGAGCACAAAACAAATAAACAAAAATAATGGTGAAATAGAAAAAAAGAAAATAAATGTTAGCGAGTAATTACAAAAGTAAGAGCTGAGAGTAGAAAATAATTTGAAATTATCTTTCTTGGAACAGGAAGAGATAGAGAAAATTTCTGTGCTAACTGCACAACTGAACTGTAATTTTCTGCTTTTGATCTCTTCTGAGAAGAAAATATGTACATTTCTGTCACTAAAGTAACAAGGGGAAACCTTAAAATTTTCATGAGCAGAGAAAACAGGAAAGGAAGTCTGACAGGCAACCTTTTTAAACATTTTCAGCAGTAGTTATCTATTTGAGCTTGCATATTCAGACTACATTTCTTTAGAGACAAACCCCAGCATGCTATCATTAAGATTTCAGAGTTGATAAAAAGGAATTCTCTGCTTTTTCCACTGCCAGAAAGTTTTTGTCTCAAAATACCTTGCAATTCTGTCTACTTCAATACAGCATAAAAGCTTCTTGCAGGCCCCACCTATTCAACATGACGTTCTTGTCTTGTGCAATTTGCTAGTCAGGAGTTTTCACTGGACTACTGGGCTAAATTCTACTTTTGTATTACTAATGTAAATCCATTGAATTTCAACTATAACAGAGTTTCTTTAGAGTCTGTTTAAGTATGGAATTTAAATTATTATCTCCAGTCAGGTGTTTATGCAATTACACACTACTCCTCTCTCAATGAGTAACTCTAACTGCTCTAAAGAAACACATTTGTATGCTACCTGTATCTCACAAATGGTTTCTGCTTGTTTAAGTATTCAACTTTGTTTTTCACTTTCCTGTATCCACACGAAAGCCCAGTTAAGTCACTCCAGAAATGGAGTTATAAAATACTGTGATCTCCCTAGGTAGGAATACACAATAAATTCTAATCCAGCAATGAAAAAATAAGATTTTTATTAACTAGAAAAACCTCATATTTTGTGGATTTCTTGCCTCTGATCTTAAGAATTTTTTTCAAGTGAGGCAATCTTTTTACTTCCCTATTCAGTTAGCCTACTTCCCTGTAAAGTAATCTTTATTTGTACATGGATTTCCATTAATTTGTAGTGGATCAGTTTACTGAATGGCTGTGAGCTGAACTCCCATGTACACATGAAAAAATAAATAATCAGATTATATGTTTGGAGCCTAACACTGACTTCAAGTTTTACTTGAACAATACAATATTCCTTTGGTGATTTGCAAATGTGAGGGCTATTTACTTTCAGAATATGTTCTTCTGCTTTTGAGTTGGATGTTGCACCTCCTACACCAGGTGAGGCTGTAAGTCCCAGAATCTGAGGCTGTGGGATCAGTGGTTTATTTTCTTTTGCTAGCTTCTTGTTCTTCTTCTTTTCTTTTAAGTAACGTCGCATTATATTGTTGTAGACACCTTCCTTTTGAGTGTGATGACACTCATCAATAATGATGAGTGAAAAATCTGAAAAAAAATGAACCAAAAAATAATTAATTTTCTTTCAAATATAGAATCTGTGTGACTAATTCTTCTTACTGTTGAAGAGAACCAGTCAGTTTGTTTGAGCCCTAACATATTAGGAAATTTGTAGTGCTGGAGGAAGGTGGGGGCGGAAGCTGTATATATTTAATAGACCTTGGAATCTCTGCTGCACTCCTGATGTGTCAAGTACTTACTTTTACATTTCATGTAATGTGGAAAGCTCTTCTATTTTTGCAAAATCAATCTGATGGTGTAAAGAATTTCAGAGAGATATTTTTAATAACCAGTGGTAAGAATATATCATAGTTTAACTCAATCCTATCTTTTATATCCATAACTGTATTAGACAAACTACGTACTGTTTGTTTATGAGAAGACACATGTTAGAAACCTTTCAGACATTCCAGAAAGGCCTGTCCTGATCAAAATATGCTTCCACTTTATAGCAACAGAGATTTCCTCCCTATTCCTGTCCAATTAAAAGATTTATATTACTTTATGGATGTGTCATCGGAAAGAATAAACAGATGGTGAGAGCACTACCAATCATCTCTCTTTTGTAGCTGAGATTCAGACATGTATTATGTGCTCTTTAGTCAGATCATATTTACATGCAACAGGTAGAGTCTGACACAATAAGGAAAATTAAGAATATTTTTTGTTTGGTTTAAATTTCTCACAAACATAGAAAACATCTCAATCTATTTGCATATACAGACAGTGATATATATTTTAACGTTCTGATTTGAAAGATGCATGAACATTTCTCTGTTTCTCTAACAGCAAAACTGGTTGATGGATGTCCCACTCTTCCTCCAGCTGGCCAGTAACTCTCCATGTTGAATACCCTACAATTTAACATTGTTTCCCCCAATTGGACAAATGTTTGTGGAAATGACTGTAAAGCAGGTCACTGAAATGAACAGGGTTACACTTTTTTTTTTATTATTTTTTTAAATCCAGACAATTTCCATGTCTTGTTTACACATTAGTGTGCTCAAATTGTTGCATCACTACAAATGCGTTAGCAACAACCGGCAGCAGAAGCTGGAAACTAACAGAGAGATAGAACATTCTCAGTTGGCCTTCCTGCTGGAGAAAATACCACGTAACTTCATCTTTGAAGAACCTAAAGAAAGGTGGAGACTGAGCAATGGAAGTTTTATTTAAAGGCGAAACCAGAAAGTACTGCTAGGAACGCAAATCAGTGCTCCATGTCACTGTAGAAATGTAATTGCCTCCACACAAGTGGTTCAGGAAGCCAGTTTGGACTGCACTGATGTGGTTTCAACCCCAAATTTATATTTATTTGTAAAT
Organism: Antrostomus carolinensis; assembly: GCF_000700745.2. Lineage (NCBI taxonomy): Eukaryota > Metazoa > Chordata > Aves > Caprimulgiformes > Caprimulgidae > Antrostomus > Antrostomus carolinensis. The sequence continues at coordinate 12,110 of NW_010298375.1, forward strand.
TTCTACGTATTGCAAGTCTTCAGAAGCAGTGCTGGCAGTTTGTCAGATATTCTGCCAACATGAAATTACTCAATTTGATTTTGACCATCATCTCTGTAATGAATATTCCTATCATTACTCAGGAAGGTCCTAACCCACCAGAAGAGATGTGCTTCTACTAAGTGATACACAGCTTTTAGAAACTCCATGCAGTGACTTCAGTCATTGGTAAAGAGGGTATAGATTTGGTAAAATGCAATTAAGATAATCCCCTACAAGATGCTGGAATTCTGTGTTACATGTAATGCAGACCTCTGTGTAAACAGATAGAAAATGTAGGAACAGAAATAAGGAATAAAAACCATGTAACTAATTAGGATGTTTTTTGCAGGCTGCAAGTTAACTGTTAAGTCATAGTCATAAAAACGGAGCTGGCTCTCTTCAAGCTTGCTTGGCTTTAGTCTGGCTGAATTTATTAGCACAGGTGTAACAGCATGGAAACATGGCCCTGTTTGCAGGGCCACCTCAGTTCTGAAAAAAATGTAGCTCCTCATGAAGGAAGCTTTGCAGGATGTGAAACCCATTCAAGGAACCACTTCATTACACAAGCTGTTTGCGACTCAACCCAGTTCTAATCAGGTCAGAAGATCCTGTAGAAATATTCAGGTGCCTCTATATGGCATTCCCAAATGATTCAGACTTGGGAAGGTTTATTAACTTAGGTGCAGTGGAAAGGCAATAAATACAAGAAAAACTCTGGTATTCTGCCTAGGTTAATAAAAAGTCATTCTGAAGGAGGGGAGGGAATTCTGAGGTACCCAAGTGGCTCTGCAGAAGTTAGTTTGGATCATGCAGTACTCCAGTCAGCACTAGGCACTGACAGACACAGACTGACCCCTCAGGTTTTTCTGTTGTTTCTGTAACACCCATACAAGTACTTCTTCTATCTCAGATCTATTATTTTGAATATCATAGCTCTGACATTCATCCTGCCCCATCTAGAACAGTTGACTGCATGTAGATAGAGGGAGAAGTTATCATCTCACAGAGGAAGGTCACTGCAGCCCAAATCCTGGAGACGAAGTCATGGGCTGTTCCATTATTTGTACGTCACTGGCAGATAATGACCATTTCCTTTACGATCTCCTATAGATATCTGCCACTTTAGTATTCTAGGCAAACAATTACCTCATCTCATCTTGTATCTTTCATTTTCTTCCACTTTCCTCATCTGTTGTAGGAGAGCATTATATCTGCCAACCTCAGAGAGATACGGTTATAAGTAATCCTATCTCTGTACATTAGAAAAATGTTAAGAGTTTAAACAATGTACCATTTATAACAGATTGGCTTTTATCTTGTGTTCCATTGTATTTCTCAAACTACTGACTACATGTTTGGTTTTATAATTTTTTTCTCATCCTGTTTATGGCTTCTATCTGATATAATTCAATGTTCTACCAAGCCTGGAAAGTGGAACCAGTATGGCTGCATTTGCATGAAGTTGTGCTTGAGCTAGATAAAGTGGGAAGCATAACAAATATTTAGTACAAATGAACTGTAAGAGTCTAATTTGGCTTGAAGAAACTGCATGCTCATTAAGATGTGGTTTTGACTCTCAGAGTACAGCTTGCATTTATAAAACCAGTCAACTGGAAAAACATTAACTACTGAATGCGGCACATTTTTACTGTGCAATTTTCCAGAATAGAGACATACTTGTAGCCCTTCTGTAAAAATTTCAGAATTAAAAACTTGCCTGATAAGAGAACACCTTCTTCACCTTCTTCAGCTGCATTTAACAGTGAATTCTCAAGGATCTGTGCTGTACTGATGATGACATCATTTCTTCTGACAACTTCAGGAAATGAGATTTTCAGCTGAGAATCACCACTTAAACCAATAACTTGATACCAACGCTTCAGGAATGGATTAAACTCCTTTCGTAAATGCTGTTCTACCAATGGTACCTGAATAAAAGTTTCCAAATAATTTAAACCAGAGAATGCATAGGATTAAAAATACATGCCTGTTTGCCACAAGTGTTGTTAGGTGAACACAGACTTAGCACAAAATACACTTTTTTAAAAAAGCAAACGTCCCCTTATTCACTGCAGAGTAGGATTAAAAAAAAGCCATCAAACACAAAAACCAAAACAGTAAAAATCCCCAAACCAACCCCTCCCCTCCAACTGCTCCTATGAAACCTTCTTGTCCCAAGAACTTTGGCTTATCTGTGCCTTAGAGAGAATGAACAAACCATGTATGCTCTGTCTGTTTAACTGAGTTTATAATATGCTATCAGTTTTATCCTTATAGGAGGACATGGTTATCTTTTATTCTTTTAATAAAATTCTTAAATGAATTTCTACATTTTAATATTACAATAGATTACTTTTTATTGCATGTGCTAGATTTAACTGTAAAAATTAGAGTAATTATCAGAAAATCTGATAGAATATTCCATAACTACTGTGGGACTCATTAGATGGCCTTCATTACCAAATCCAAACACAGAATGTGAAAAATATTTTTATTTTTTGAAATATTATTTTAGTTCTATTCATTCTAACATGAAAGTATAGTTTTTTCCAATAATGTGTTTATTAGGACACATCTAAATTTGCACTTGCACCGGAGTAAACTAAAATCATTCATGCTTGTACCATGATGATGGTGCAATGGAGATGAGAGACTAGAGCTGTATGCCTTTAAACATGGCTACATCTGGAAAAGCTGAGAAATGTGTTTATGTTAATTTTACAAGTTCTATATTAACAGTGCATGAAGTTTGAAAATTTTTTTTAAAAAATGGACCAACATACCTTATTAACGAGTACTATGACTTTTCCAGGCTCTGATGCTCTTTTCTTCTTATCCAAGTGATCTTTGGTAATGTAAACAGCCACTCTGGTTTTACCACTGCCTGTAGGGAGACATATTATAATATTCTCCCCATTCAGTGCTGGCTTTGCAACTTCCATCTGGTAATCTCTCAGGATTAGATCTGGCTCAGGTGAAGCTCTGCTTTCCACTTCATCTTCATCTAAGAAATGTAAGTATCAAATAGGAGGCAAAGAACATTTATCAGAATATTGAACAAATGTCAAAGGGAAAAAAATTAATTTACTATGAGAAGCATCTTCTGATTAAATAGAAACAGGGCATATTAACATACACAATGGTGCTCTGTGGACCTGTGCAACTCTGGATCAAAACTGCTTACATCCAGTCCCCAACCAGGGTAGGTGCAATAAGCCACAGTATGCCTTCACCCATCTGTGTTGACATGACTATTATTATCTATGAATTAAAATGATACAGTTCAGTAGCACTGGGACAACAGAGGTTGTTTTCAGAGCTGCAGTATCTATAATCTAGCCAATCTTAGGTGACGTTCTCTTTCACCAGTACTGAAATTTATTTGGTAGCAAGTGAGCTACCTTTTTAAATACTTCCCAGAGGCTGAAAAAAAGATGGAGGCATGGAAAGAAAAAGAGATAGGGACCACTTAAAAAGTGATGAAGGGAGTTATAAAGATCAAATAGATAAGAAAATTCAATTGCCCATTCAAGATGGAGCTAACTGCAGAATGTATCACACCTGTTCCTGGTTGATTGCACTGCTTCCAGACTGACTCATACATAATGCAATTGAGCTGTTCACTAAAATACCATATACATTTGCCACCTGAAGGCCAAAACCTTCCATCTATCTTAGAAAACGCAATGACAGAGATTTTAGATCTATGGCTCACAGGTGAAACAATGTTCAAAGTTAAAAGTGGAAAAATGCTGTTGCATTATTTCAGGCAATAAGAATATAAAGTCTCTTGAGTTTACATATAGTTAGGAAGTCAGAAATTATATATATTAATATCAGAAGGATTTATTTCAACGGAGCTTTTTTCCCCCTACAGATGTATTTAAATCACCCTCCAAGCACTAACTGTCCCCAGTGAAGGAAAGGTACAAATTCATTCTACTAGGCTAAAAATGAGGGAAAAAACCCTATAGTTTTATTTCCTGATGATATCATTAAATGAAGAATCATGAGGATTTTATTATCACTGATACATTACACATAAAATAAGTGTATTTTTCTAGTATCCCTGATTCCATTAAATAAAATTAAACTAACAAAAAGTAATGAAGCTTGATAAAATACTGCTGATGGAAACATCTGAATGCCATTCTTAAGTGTTTTTTGCTTGTTTTGCCTTTTAGTGTGAGTACAGTACTATCTGGATCACAGGGAAATTCACACCAGAGAGTACTTGCTGTTACTTATCTGACTTCTACTACTCTCTTTTGAGGAAGAACGTTGTTTGCTTTCTGGTTGGCTAAATTCAATAGTTCAACTATATTGAAACTAGCACTTTATCACCCATCTGTTTGGTTAAATTTCAGTTTCTTAACATCCTCAATTAACTGTCCAGGCCTAAAAAAATATTTAACTTAGCTCTCTCCTAACTTCCTCAGCCCCTGTTTAGATAAAGGCTAATATAGGATATTATTCCATTAAATATTTTTCATCATGCACAGTATAACTTTAGGGAAGTTGTCTGCCTTCATACAAGGCTCATATGAATTGCTGCTCTGGGATAAAAGAAACATTATAGTTATTCTTCTATTGCTCTTATTCCACCATTTTTGTTAAATGTAAAATGTTCCTTGCACAGAAAACTGCAACTAGGTCTACATGATTCTTTCCATTAAAATCCAAATCACGTCAGTGAATTAAGATATTATCCAAACATCTCTGTTAATACAACAGCCTTACTGAAAAATTTTAAATTATAAAATCCATAAATATCACAAAGCCCGTCTGTATCTCCTTAGCTTTTTTTCTCATAGTTGCACTCACTGAGTTTACTAGGCCTGATTAAAAAACACTAACTAGCTGTTTTTAAAGCCCACCCGTAAACAGAACATAAAGCAAGTAAACATTGGAAAAAAAATATATTCTGCATTCTTCACGTAACTGTAGTGATTTATTTTTTCCTGCTGGGCTACTCGACATAGCCAATGCTCAATTTACTTAATGGGAGATTGTTCAGGAATGTTAAAGGATCAGGCCATATATATATATGTGCTACCACATACCAGTAGCCTATATCAGCCTGACCAACTGATATAGTGTGATTGTACACAGAACAGAGAAGTTTCTGTGCCCAGACATTTCATGTGACACGGTGGGGAAAACAATACAATGTGACTGATGAGTCACCTCAGTTGATGCAGAAGTACAAAGTATATTCTTCAGTGTTAGCAATACATAGACTAAAATCCTAACTATAGAGCAGCAATTTAGGTCTGAGACAGCCTGAATTTTCTGTGGACTTATAAAATATGTGGATTTTAACATTTAAAAAGCTTAAAGCTATTTTAAAAGCATTTATAGTAAACACTTCACAGGCATATGATACATAACATTTACATTGACTTTACTGATCTAATACTAGTTTTATTAGGCAGAACTAGCCTGAAAGGTACCTAGATTGTTTCTAGCCCCTGCACATGACACAGTCCCAGAACAAACTTCATAAAGGCCAGATTCCAAAAGGTAACTGGTTGCTCTTGAATTCTGTATAGGGAAACACAGGCTGTTCACCATGGTGGACAGCTGCAAATTTGTTCTGCCTGAGGTCTAAGATTAAAAAAAAGATTAAAAAAAAGGGATGTCTTACAACAGCAGTGTTTAATTTGGCTTAGCGCATATGCGTAACAAGTTCACATCTGTCTGCAAAGTATTATGTAAAAACAGTCCAATATTTAATTTAAAACTATATTTAGAACTTGCACATACGTTTAAATGTGAGATTTGCAAAGGTCTTCAGGTAGTAACCTCCATTGATTAGGTTGCTTTTACAAATAGGGCTACTGAATTCTTTAGGTCCAAAGTGGACCTTCATTACTGTTCTTCAGGTACCCTGGAAATGCTTCTCTCATCCTTAGATACCTCTAAAACACGTCCTATTCCCTCTCACTTACCCTATGCAGGGGCCAGGCACATCTAGCTCCTCTCTGAGAACAAAAGAAGCACATAAATAAGGCAGCATTATGAGTTTCTCTACAGGTGATTGCACTGGATGACTTCTAGAAGTCCCTTACAAACTATGTGATTCTATCATTCTGCATCACTGACCATTTTGTATGATGACAATGTCTACAGACCTATTCAGATGATCTCAGTAAATTAACTCTTTTGGGGCTGGGACTTAAGTCCAGACCCATAAAAATGGCAACAAAGTAAGAGGAAGTCTGGCATCTAAATACTGTGAACTAGAGTTCACAGTGAAAGCCTTCCATTGATTTTTGTTCTAGTCCATTCCCAAAGTCTTTGCCCTCCAGAGCTTATTTTGCAATTACTAAATAACAGAAGGGAAACATACCTGAATTACTGGTTGTGCAGCTCTGTCCTAGGTCTTCATTCAAGTTATTGACACTTCCATCTCCTATGGAGACATCTGACTCTAAATGAAAAACACAAACAAATTTAGTATAGTATATTTGCTATACAAATATAAATAGCAAAAGCATTTGTTTGCTCTCTCCCTAATTCATTAAAATAGGCTTGACAAATGTCTGTCAGGGATGGCTGAGGTATAATTTTCTTTATTAAACTTTTTCTCAGGTAAAGAAAAAACTGTGAACAATAAAATTCATTTTCTTATGGAAGAAAATATGGAGTGGAAGATGAAAATACAAAACATAGCAGAGATAAGGCAATGTGGGTCATGATTTATTGTTGTCAGGCATCTATGTTCTTTTTGCTTGAAAGCAAGGGCCCAGGCATCACCGCCTGCATGATCCCCTCTAGTCTTATTTTACTGTATCTTTTCTGAGGCAGGTGAAGAGCCAAAAAAGGAAGAAAAACATGTTGGTCTACTGGATACACAGTGCTGCTGGCAAACTGAAGACATTTTCTTTCACTCCCTGTAAGCCATGTGAGTTATATCTGCAGTTAGAAGAAAATCAAAACCAGAACTGTGATTTTTTTTTTAAAGGTTTTCTTCATGTAACATGAAAAGAGTAAATCATAGTTCCCAGACAAATAAAAGCAAAGTGGAATTATTAAATCTTCCAAACTGTTTGCAAGTAAGAGCACAGACCAACAATCCTGATACACCCAAGAGAAGACTTGGAGAGCGCCACAGAAATCTGGCAAGTTTACTCTCGATATTCCAACGTTAAGCTCTCCCTCTGCTGGGCAATCAAAATAGTACACGGACTTTATTTTTTTTTTGTACTCGCGAGTGTTTATATAGTTAGATTTTGACTTTTTTTTTTTTTTTTTCAGTTACGAGTGTTTATATAGCTAGATTTTCCAAAACTCAGTCCTTTTAATATCTAAAGAGATAAACAGTTCTTCTGGAAAAATCTGCTGCAAACAGCCCCACCCTGTGTTGTCAGCTCGCTGCACTGCAGCACTCTGCAACTGAGCTCACACTGTGCATCAGAAATCAGTCAGAACAGCAGCACTGACTTATGTTTTGCTTAATTAGCTAGTGAACTTGTGTCTTATCAAGTTTTGAATTTTTTTTTCCAGCGAATATCAGATTATGGTCCATATCCATATTGTCTTCAACTTACTGACCCCAGCAAAATAGATTCTGTGAATGAAAGTTTAGAACTAAACAGAAGTTATAATGTCTTAGAATGGCACTCCTGAAATATACACTACAAAATCTTGATAATTGAGGTGGAAATTAAACCTACTCTATGTTCAGTAAAAATATAAAGATTTGACTTTCATTTATGCAAGTTTTAGTTTCCTTGAAAGGTAAATGAGTAACAGAAACAAAACGGCTATTTCACAGAACAAGTGTAAGACAGACAACTGAAAGGAAGCTACCTTAGCTACCACCAGGAGTCAGGTATTTGTTTAAGTCTTTGTTTTCAGTTTTTCTAACATAACCAGGAAAAGTGATGCAAACAACTGTCTTGCTGTCAGACTTCAGAATCTGATCCAACTAGGGATCACCACCATGATGGACAAGGGCATTAAAGACTTTAAACACCTAAATTAAAAGCCTAATCTCCCAGAAATCAATGAAATCAACAGAAAGGCACTTAAAAATATATTCACAGCAGAAGCCTGATTTATATAAAATTTCCCTATTATTATCTAACAGTATGCATTTAATATCATGTTAAAAGACATCATTGACCTGAAAAAAGAAGAAAACCTCACCAGTTATAATACACGTTTAAAGACCTGTGACAAACTATTAAGCATTAGTGGGAATTCCAGCTATGAAGATGACACTGATATCTCTCATTTTCACTTTCTAAGAATCCATGTGGATAGGAAAGAGAGGACAAAATTAAAATTCTATGTATTTGTTCCATGTGGTCTCCCACCTAAAATGACCTACTGAAAGATGGATACGCAGCAGAGAATATGCATTCACAAAGCGTTTTGTACATAATTGTCTGAATTACAACTGAACTGACTAATATGTATAGAGACAATGGAATGCAATGAAAAAAAAAGGATCTATGCAATATTAATTTAAAAAGTCCTTCTTTCCTGTCCTGCGCTATATTATGCTATAGAAGAAGTTTCAAACATGAGAAAATATAAATGAAGGACCAAAATATAAACAGGCTATTAAAACTGGTCCTATTTTCAAATTAATGGGCAGTTTTTCTAATCTGAAGCATTAAGGGACATTTTGTAAGACATTATTGAAATCTCCAGTTAATTACAGTGTAATTATTTGTTCCAATTGACTTTTTTTAATGAAACAGGCCTTGGAAAACAGAGCTGCTGTTTATTTAAAGTGTTTATACAGGTAACTGTAGCCTTAATCCAAGTGTTTCACTTCTGACCTTGCAAACTTACGGCTTTTGTGTTGTTTTTTGTGTGTGCAGTTTCTTATCTGTGTTTCTGCATGCACAATTTCTCTTTTGTTTTCTCTTAGGCTAAATTATCTACTTGTACTTTGTCTTTATGATCCTACTGCCCTCATACCTTCTGAATCCATGTCAGCTACTCCAATAAAAGTGTCAGAGGAGGCTTTAGATACAATGCAAATTGCAGTAATTTCAAGCGACTTTAAAAAGTTTCTTTCTCCCTAAAATTTGTCCTTCTCAATACACGCAGGAATGGTGGGAGTGTACTGCAAAACTGACAACACTTGACAGCATCAAATTGCAAATTAGGTGGGTTCCAGCCTACTTGGAAGCAGAATCTGGGCTCCAGTTGTATCTTCAGCTGCATGGTCTAAAAATACAGTCTCATGAGATCATGAGAAAGGATGGAAATGGAAAAAGACTCAAGTACAGTTAAGTCTGTGTGTACACGTGCATAGAGATCAAAGCTTACTGCGCTTCAAGATGGCTGCACGTGAGCCAGTTCCTCTACAGCCATCTTCATGCAGCACTGTCTCCTGGCAGCCCTTGCTACGTTGCATCTACACTGCTGGTTTAGTTCAACTCAGAAGTGCATGCTTACAGTGAATCTGTCAATTGTCCCCACTTACAATACTTTGGTTCATATCACAGGGATGGTTTGGATCAGAAGAAATGAACTCCTATCAGATGAAAACAACTGAGATGTGTTCCAGCCACTTGCAGGCATACAGTCCACACTAGTCTGAAGTCAATCAGAACCAAACTGCCAGAATTCATGTAGCACGTACACCCTGAGCACCATTTCACTGAACAGATCCGCTCAACTGCACAAACTGCTAATACCCACTGTCTATTGATTTCAGTACAGCTCAGTGCCGAGAAGACCAGAGTTTCCAGGCTAGAATTAGCTTGTGGCAGGCTAGTTAATAGCTAAAAGGTCTAGTTATCCGTAGCCCTCAACCTGACAAGAGTCAGGTAAAGGATCAGGCTCACAGCAATGAAGACCTACCCTCAGTGAGGCTGCAATTAAGAGCCTTAGCCTTGCCTTGAAAGGATCTTAACTAAGAGTGAGGATAACTCAGCCTGATACATCCTGAATCATCACTATATATTTGGCACCTCTTCTTTATACTGCCAAGTTATGTTCTAATCCAGGAAAACCAAGTTGATATTTTTGCTGTAGTTAATAATTCACTACTTGCTACAAAACATTGTGATATGCTGTTAATATCATGCTAAATGAGAAATAGGCTACTACTGTTGCACACCGAAAGGCGGCAGTTTTCAGAGCCAATTTTTTTTTTATTATTTATTCATGTTTGATAAAAAAAGAGCAGCCTTAGCTGTCTTACTCCTTTGGCTGAATAAGCCCACTAATATAATTTCAGGCAGGATTTCTCTCAGTTTAACTATTGTTTGAGCTCCAACTGAACTTGCAACACATATGAATGGTTCCTTAATCATACAGCATATGTTTGAATCATTGGTTCCCAGCTACGTCTGAGAATTGTTACTGGTAATTGCTGTTGCTCATAATCAACTCCCAAGGCACATTTTAAAAAGTAGATCCATAAGAACAACAGGCCACAACAATTTCTACAAATTTGTACTAAAAAATGTACTTCTGAGCATGTGATATAAGTGACAAAGGTTGTCTGATGCTCTGTAAATATAAATCCTTAAAATAAACAGAGAAATTACCCGTTGGACAGCACTAAAGGACTCACCAAAACCAAAAATGTTTTCCAGTATAGAATTACCAGCCTTCTAGAAAGAAGTACTTAATACAGCTGCAGTTACAGTGGTACAGAAACATTCCTCTTGATTTAAACTTTGTCAACACTGCGAGGAGTTGTCAATGTAAATCTAATGTTTTCATTGGATAATAGAAAACCTACCATGAATAGGTCTGAAATAAAGTATTCATTTAAATAATATTAATATTTTAACTAACAATATTAAATATGTGTGAAAATGACTCATTTCTTCACACAGTAAATTAAAAAATAATAAGACAAAGTTGTTAAAAGTGCTACTTAAGATGAAAGGGAGATCATTAATGTTGCTCCATTATAACAAAATCAAGCAGCCCATAGCAGATAAAACGTCATCACTACAACCAAGACACAGAAAATGTCTATATGAAGGTTGCACATACTGTGCTACAGGTTTTTTGGCCATGTCCGCCTAAGCCATCCTGTACTGTGCCAGCAAATTGGTTTCTGAACCAGCTCTTACCTGTCAGATTAGTTATTTCAAGTACGACAACATATTACTGTCCTACAGCAACTCTTTGAACCAGACAAATTTGTAGCTCTGACCCTTAACATCGTTGCTGCCGTTAATTCATAGGAAGAAATGGAATTTACCACTTCCAAAAAAACCCAAGATTTACTTTTCCCATTCATTCCCTTCACCTCGATGGTACCATATGTTCCTGAATGTTTGAGCAAGATGGGAGCTAATGTACCAAGTACATTCTCTCAGTTACTTGCCTAAAGTTTCAGTGGTACCAGCAAAAAATACCAGTTAGTGGACATACCTAAAACTACAGAACTCTTTCCAATAGATGTTTCCAGTATGCTGTTCTCACTGCTGAAACTATCATTCACATTTTCTTGCTGTTTCAAATCCTCCACTACGGCATATCCTGCTTGGCCTGTAGCTTCTGTTTCTTCATTTGTACTGTTCTTCATCCCATTTTGTCTCTTTTCTGTTCCTAGAAAATAAATAGAAATTCCACGGCACTATAAAACATTTAATTTATTTTAGTTTAGAAAACATAGAACTAACCTGTATTCATCATTAACATAATGGTATAACATATAGTCTTAGTCTTGACTTAAAGATTATAGTTTGGAATTTTGATGTCTTTATAAGTATTTATTAAGAAAGTTGTTGGTCATAAATCTCAAGTATTTCCAGTCACTATAAAAATCTGAAAATTGAATTTGTGGACTAGACCACGTTTCCTACCTCCTCAGTTCCACTGGTCCTGTAAACTCATAAACAGATGCACCTTAGAGCAGGACTTACAACTTGCCCGTAAAACAGAAAACTTGAGAATGCTTTCACAAAATGTTTTCCCTCCTTCCACTTCTACACCTTATTTCAAATATGGAAATAATTTCTCTTTGACTTAGAATCATGGAATTATAGAATGGTCTGGGTTGGAAGGGAC
>NW_010298376.1:0-227 GCF_000700745.2 Antrostomus carolinensis
CAAAAGTGCACAACACAGCAAATAAATAATAACATTTATCAATAAATTAATTCAATAAATATCCTCGTGGCGCAGAGACGTGGCCCAGGGTGAGGGGAGGGGCAGGGGGAGATGGTTCTGCTCTTCTCTTGTTCTTCTGCTGCCCCATTGATGGGGGAGGAACCGGCTGGGGGATCGACTGGTCCAGTTCTGGGGGAGCTCCTGGATAATTGGGGGTGCTTACTGGG
>NW_010298376.1:244-1789 GCF_000700745.2 Antrostomus carolinensis
GAGATGGTTCTCCCTGCTTGGATGGGGAGGAGGGAAAAGGAGGTATGGAGTGAGGTGTGGTTGGGTGCTGGTGGTAGAGACAGGGTGGGATGGAGCTTGGTGGGAGGTCTGGAAGGTCCTGGGAAGCCTGGATGAGGTTTGGACACCTGGCATGGGGAGAAGCCAACACCTCAAGGGGGCAAAAAGCAGAAGGTTGGATCCAGAGTGGGGGGCAGGTGGGGCAGGTGCTACTGGGACCCCCCAAACTCCAGGATCCCGGAGCAGAACAGGGGAGATGCCACTGGGACCCCCCAACTCCAGGACCCCAGAGCAGAACAGGGCAGGTGCTACTGGGACCCCCCAAACTCCAGGATCCCGGAGCAGAACAGGGGAGATGCCACTGGGACCCCCCAACTCCAGGACCCCAGAGCAGAACAGGGCAGGTGCTACTGGGACCCCCCAAACTCCAGGATCCCGGAGCAGAACAGGGGAGATGCCACTGGGACCCCCCAACTCCAGGACCCCAGAGCAGAACAGGGCAGGTGCTACTGGGACCCCCCAAACTCCAGGATCCCGGAGCAGAACAGGGGAGATGCCACTGGGACCCCCCAACTCCAGGACCCCAGAGCAGAACAGGGCAGGTGCTACTGGGACCCCCCAAACTCCAGGATCCCGGAGCAGAACAGGGGAGATGCCACTGGGACCCCCCAACTCCAGGACCCCAGAGCAGAACAGGGCAGGTGCTACTGGGACCCCCCAAACTCCAGGATCCCGGAGCAGAACAGGGGAGATGCCACTGGGACCCCCCAACTCCAGGACCCCAGAGCAGAACAGGGCAGGTGCTACTGGGACCCCCCAAACTCCAGGATCCCGGAGCAGAACAGGGGAGATGCCACTGGGACCCCCCAACTCCAGGACCCCAGAGCAGAACAGGGCAGGTGCTACTGGGACCCCCCAAACTCCAGGATCCCGGAGCAGAACAGGGGAGATGCCACTGGGACCCCCCAACTCCAGGACCCCAGAGCAGAACAGGGCAGGTGCTACTGGGACCCCCCAACTCCAGCTCTGGGGGTTTGCTGGTGTCCACAGGACATGACATTGACCATCTCACCACCAACATTTCATCTCTGGCATCTCAAAGTCCATCTCCCCCATGGGCTGGACCATCATCTCGTGATGATGCTCAACAAGGATCAGCCCCAGCCCATCCCTCACTGACCACCTTGTGGTTCTCCTCCCATCATGGAGCGGTGACTTTAATCACACCTACTGGTTTCTACTTAGTCTTGGTCCTCAACCCAGGTTCTCCTTGTGCTCTTGCCACTGCCAGTGCAAAATGAACTCTTCAAACAAACAAAGAAACAAACAAAACCACCCAGAAAACATTCACTCCTGCAATGAGTCCCACCCGGCCTCAGCCTGTCCTGGCTGGAGAAGATCTTCCTTGACTCTGCTTCTCCTTTCTTCTCGGTCCCCTCCCAATCCCAAAGTGCTTGATCCATGTCATTCCTGGATGCTGGAAGTTGGGCAGAGGGGCTGCACCTCCTTCCTCCCCTCTCCACCCCC
>NW_010298376.1:1906-2113 GCF_000700745.2 Antrostomus carolinensis
GCCCAGCAAAGCCTGTGCTGCACCAGTATCATACTGGTGTAACTGGGAGGGCTCACATCACCCCCAGGGTGAAGCCTCTTTGCACCAGTCGCAGAGGAGGGATGTGGTGCTGGGGGAGCTGAGCGCTGGTGTCTCCTCCTTGTGTCACCTTTGTCACCTCACTCGGGTCCTTTACACCAGGAGCACTGAGGAGGGGGCAGAGGAAGA
>NW_010298377.1:0-460 GCF_000700745.2 Antrostomus carolinensis
TAGGTCAGGGCTATGGGGCAGGGCTATAGGGCAGGGCTCTAGGTTGGTCTATAGGGACCAGGCTATGGGGCAGGGCTATAGGTCAGGCTATAGGTTGGTCCCTAGGTCAGGGCTATAGGTCACACTATGGGTCAGGGCTATGGGTCAGGGCTATGGGGCAGGGCTATAAGGACCAGGCTATAAGTCAGTCCATAGGGCACTCTATGAGTCACTCTATAGGTCATGCTATGGGTCAGGGCTATAGGGACCAGGTTATAGGGCAGATCTATAGGGCAGGGCTATGGGTCACGCTATAGGTCAGTCCATAGGTCAGGGCTATAGGGACTTGGCTATAGGTCAGGCTATAGGTCGGGCTATAGGTCACGCTATGGGTCAGGGCTATAGGGACCAGGCTATAGGGCAGATCTATAGGTCAGGGTTATGGGTTGGTCTATAGGTGAGGCTATAGGGCAGGGCTATA
>NW_010298378.1:0-1303 GCF_000700745.2 Antrostomus carolinensis
GGTGCTGAGGAGCAGAGGGCTGGGTGCTGGGCAGAGCCGTCACAGCCACAGCCCAGTAGCTTTGCCACCCCTAAATCCCCGGATCCCTGGGGCAGACCCATGGCTGCCCCCAGACCCCTGCAGCCCATGTCTCTGTGTCCCTGCTGAGCTGCATGGATGGTGCGGGTGTGGGGACATCCCAGCCACGCTCCCGCTCCACACCAGCACCCAGCTGGCCCTGGCTCCTTTCAGTCAGGCTTCATCATCCCCAGCCAAGCCTGCCCTGACCCACCTGCTCTGGGCAGCTGGATCTGGGGAGTGTCAAAGTGCCATCCCAACCCTGCCATAGCCACTGGAGCCTTGGAGAGGCAGCAAAGGCAGGAGCAGGAGCAAGGACACTGTGCCCGTATGGAGTCTCTGCCTGAGCCCTGCCTGACACCCTGCCCTCTCCCATGAAACCAGTCACCCTAAGCCAGACAGAAGCAGCCAGAGGGCAGTGAGCAGACAGCAGCCCTGCTTTAGGGCTGAGGTTGTGACGTTTGGCCCAAACGTCACCCAATCTCAAACCATCAGCCTTGGGAGGTGCCATGGGCTCCATCAGAGCTGGGCTTTGGAAGGCTGGGCTTCCCAAAGCATGGCCCGGCAACTTGGCCACTGCTGGCGTGCCTACCTGGCCGTCTCTCTCCACTCCAGACCTGCTGGGGTGCTGAGGAGCTGGTTGAGCTGGATGAAGAGGAGTGGGCAGGTGCTGTTCCCCCACTCCTCTTGCTGTGGGATGGCTCCAGCTGGCTTGGCTGCTGGGGTCACACTGGCAGGGAAGGTGCAGCAGCCAAAAGCCTGGTGGGCAGGTTCAGGGTTGCTCCCCGCTGGTCTGGGCTGTGAGGGGGCATCTGCTGCACGCAGAGCCATGCCAGCTGCCCCAGGCATATGGGCTTGCATGGCCACCAGCACTGGCAGCCACAGATGTGGTGTCCCTTCCAGAACTGCTGGCACTCAGAGGATCCCACTCATCCCACACCTTATGAAAGCTGCGCACCAGTTTAAACTGGCCACAAACCAATACATGGAAGCCGAGCCCAAAACAAGAATCTCAAAACGCCGGGGCTAGCCCCATGGGTCCCAATGTGGCCAGCTCCTGCCACCCCCAGCTGCCCACCTGGGCTAGAGACCAGGGCCTCCCCCAGCTCCTTCTAGTGACCCAAGTGGACAAAGCTGCACTGGTGCTCTCGGGTAAGCAGCATGTCCCCAAGCCCTCCCGCACCCCACGAGGCTTTGGCAAGGGGACAGGAAGGCCAACCCTGGACAGCCAGTGACAGCGTCGGTG
>NW_010298378.1:1498-2195 GCF_000700745.2 Antrostomus carolinensis
AGGGCACTCACAGACCCTGCAGCAGGCAAGCAGATGCTGCAGCGTGTGCAGGGAGGAAGGATGCGGGCACAGCCACATCACCCTGCCAGGCACGGGGCAGTGGCACAGCCAGCACAGCCCATGCCTGGGGCCTGGCTCCCTTGGCTCCGCGCAAACAAGCAACTGGGTTGTGTGTGGTGCAAACACAGTGGCCAGCAACACAAACACCCGACCAGCAAGGGCAGGTTGGGCTGGAACCCACTGGCCCCAGCCAGGACTCAGCCCCAGGAGCAGCCTGGCACAGGGCCAGGTGCCACCATGGCCGAAGTCCTGGTTTGGGGGGTGTGGGTGAGCGCATGGCGGTCCCTGGGGTGCTGGTACCTGCTTCGTGGTGGACGGGCCAGGAGCTGAGGCTGAGGAGTTGCTGGTGCTGGATCAGGCCCTGGGGGAGGTGGGGCAACACCCCTCCCCATCAACCCCACTGTCCTGAAGGACAACCAAACCTCTCCCGTGCCCAGCCCCTGCCCCATAGCTGACTCATAGGGCTCCTTCCAGCCCCATAAGCAGCTTCACTCCAGCAGCAGCAGCTGCCCAATGAGGCCAGTCTTGTAGAATCACAGACTGGTTTCAGTTGGAAGGGACCTTAAAGCTCATCCAGTTCCAACCCCTCTGCCATCAGCAGGGACACCTTCCACTAGACCAGGTTGCTCAAAGCCTC
>NW_010298378.1:2432-2788 GCF_000700745.2 Antrostomus carolinensis
TCCTCCGGTCTGAACAGCCCCACCTCTCTCAGCCTGTCCTCACAGCAGAGGTGCTCCAGCCCTTGGGTCATCCTCGTGGCCTCTGGACTGGCTCCAGTAGGTCCATGTCCTTCTGATGATGGCCCCAGAACTGGAGGCAGCACTGCAGGGGGGGTCTCAGGAGAGCGGAGCAGAGGGGCATCCTCATCCTGCCCTACTTTAGTGCAGGCAGGGGGGTGCAGGCATGGCAGGGGCAAAACCACACCAGGGCCCCCCGGGGCTGAGGCATCCCTGTCCATGCCCATCCCGGGGACAGCGCCCAGGTCCTGCTTCACTGAGGGGTGATTCCTCCACAGATAGAGGAGGGAGGGAGCCCT
>NW_010298379.1:0-242 GCF_000700745.2 Antrostomus carolinensis
CACCCCGCACCGCCGGTCTCTCGCCAGCCGTGCCCTCCGAGCGGACCCTCTGCCACCTCCCCTCCTGGCCACCACCGCATGCATGAGCGAGCTGCTGCTGGGGGGGGTGAGGGCGTTAAAAACAAAACAAAACAAAACAAAACGAAGAAAGGTTAAAAAAAAAAAAAAAAAAAAAAAAAAAAAAGAACCGGCTCCCCCTTTCTCCCGTGCTACGAGTAGCGAAATTGAAAAAAAAAAAAAAA
>NW_010298379.1:298-2589 GCF_000700745.2 Antrostomus carolinensis
CAGCGGAGAAGCCGACTCGCACACACCACCTCTCAAAAGTCGCTTTCAAAAGGCTTCTCAATACATGGAGAAGCCGATTGTCCAAACACGCTTCCAGGGCTCTTCGTAAATAGCCAACAGCCTCCTCAAACTCTCCAGGATTTTCCCCCTGCATCTAAAATAACACTCCCCGGACCTCCTTCCCCGAGGACAGTATAATCGAAGCCCGTACTTTTTCTTATATGACCTTAAAAATAAATCAGAAAATCAAGCACCAGTGGCGAGGATAAAGTTAGGAATTACTGCACAACATAAGGGGGTGAAATTCCAGTTGAATGTAGGCCCGTTAGCGGGAAGGCAACCTCCTCGAGCAGGATCCTTTCTGGCACTCTATTTAAAGTTATCTTTCCTTCCTAGTTTTATAAGAACAAATGAGTTTTCTTTTCCCATTGTAGTTGAATGAACTCATGTATATTAAACACAAAACCCCTCCTGAAGAACGCTAACTGCTTTGCTTAAACCCTCAAAGGCACAAAAATCCAGAATTGAAGGTTTCCAGTTCTTGAATGAGTCCCCTTAACTCTCTCAGGCTCGCAGGAGAGAGAGATTGGGGAGATTTTCTGAGAGTCTTAATGCCTGGAAGGGGCTATCTCAAATAGAGATGTATTGTCTTTTGCTAAAGTTAAGGCTTCTATTTTATTTCCCTCTTTCCCCTTCACCATCTTTGTGTTGACTTAAGAAAATAATGGTGTAAAAAGTGTCTGTTCATGGGATCACACGTGTCGCCCAAATCAAATGAAGTCCTCTTTGGCCCTAGCGCAGTTTTGATGGAATTATTCTGGCTTCTCCATTGAATTCACACCGTTTCCCAAAGAAGCTCTGTCAGTTTCAATGGGAACGCCTGAGGCACAGCTTGGGGTGCTTCGAGGTTGCTTCTCTCCTCAGTGCACCTCAAACCCTGGCATCCCGAGGCAGGGATTGAAAAGTACATTAAAAAAAAAAAAGAAAGAAAGAAAGAAAAAAAAAAAGCCCTTTCCAGCAATTCTCAGATCACTGACACGATCGCCCATAATGGAGCCAAGACGGTGACTTTTATCTCGCTGTTCCTCATAGTCCTTAATTTGGAGCTCATTGACAGGACAGACGGTAATGACACTTTCAGAACTGTTATGGTCTGGAGTGACAATCTCTCCATCTCGCCCATGGTTTATTGACACCATGGGCTCATTGTGTCAACTTAGGCTTGTGATTTCAGAATTCTCCAGCGACGGGCTCGTTGGGGGAATTTTAATTCAAATTATAGACTAGCTGTCTATACTGTGAATTCATATTTAGACGGCGCTTAATCGGAGCAGAGAGACGGTTCTATAAATAATAACAGCAACACTTCCCATGTGTCTATCCACTGTCCTCCATCCAAAGACCTGGAAGAGCCTTTGCCGGAGGAAGCCCGGGCGCATGGGAGGAAGACGAGGGAGGGGAGAGGCAGGTCCCCCGAGGCAGCAAAGGGGAGCCCGGTTGCCTCCCCCGCGTCCTCCGCCCGGGCTTAGGCCATGGATGTGGGAGCGACCAGCGGGGACTGGAAAAGCGTTTCAGGCACATAGAGATCTGGAGCACCTCCGGGTTGGGTTGGGGTGGGGATATGGGCTGGGGTGGGCTGTCACAGCCCTTTTTCCGTGGAAATCACGGGTGAACGGGGCTTCTCCAAATACCGCGCCTGTCCCCGCGGAAGCCTTCCCGGTGGGGCTGGATGAACGTGGGGCGAAAGGCCCGCGGGGGTGCCCGGTGGTGCTCCAGTGGGTGCCAGGGACAGGCTGAGGGGGAAGAAAGAAAAGATGAAGTGGGAAAAGCTGCCCCTGAGATGGGCATGTGAGGTTGCTTTTCTGGTTTGTTTCTTCGAGCGTCCCCTTCCACCACCCGCGAGAGAGCGGTGGGAAATGCCGGCATCAAAAAAAACCCTCCTTCCAAAAGATATAAACTTAAAAATGCACTTTTCCTCCAAGTGGAGATGAACGAGCACAGAGCTAACCCCCGCCTTGCTGCCAGCTGCCTGCCAAGCCTGGGACCCGACCCCCGATTTACAGCATTTGCTCCCTTGAGTAACGTCCACAGAATAAAACCGGGCAGCTGAGTTTGGGACCGAGCCCAGGAAAGCCGCACTTTGGTTAAAGCAATCACTCGGGACCCTTGGTTTTATGTGCCAACTTCTGCCCTTAGGAGGGGGGAGTTTACGACCCCTTTACAGCCCCCTCACAACTGCTGTTTCTAAGGGGAGCACTAAGAGCCCCTCTCCTGGAACCCGGTTAATCATT
>NW_010298379.1:2603-3786 GCF_000700745.2 Antrostomus carolinensis
TCAGCAGGAGTCACTAAATTTTCTGTGAAGTGCCTCCTGACGTTAAACCGTGTGTACCAACCGCTCTGTATTTTTTCCGTTTCCTGTGGTAATTGACATATAATATCTCTGTTTATAGCTAGCTTGACAGATCTATACAGATGTATATTTTTGCTTAATTTCAGAGTTATATATACCCAACGCATGCTAACTAAAGAAACAGTAAAGGAAATCTGGGAATTCCGTTGAGCAGGAAATCTGTGCAGGGCTCTTACTATTATTTATAGAAAATGCTATGTCTTTATTTTGGGCGCTCTTACTACAGAATTGCCTTATTAGGAGCCTCAAGCAGAGATCAGACTGAAAGAATGGAGAAAGTATACTCAGCGCGACAAATAATAATCTTATATAAAATCTATTCGTATATGATTTCTAAAGTGAAAAGTTTATTGTGAAACCACCAACCATAGGATTCACTTAATAGAAAAACTGCGGCGTTATGACTTTCATCCAAGCTGTCAACAGGAGATACAAAATAACCCCAATTTAGCAGAAATAATTTGGTTTCCATTAGCGTTTCTCTTCGCATGCAAGACGCATAAACCGTGCTGGGTATTACCGCAACTCGCAAATACCGCCGTTAAATGCACTACACAGAGCCACGCAGATGCCTATAAAATAAGTAGCTAATTCATCTAAAAAGTTGGTGACAATGCAGCACTTCACATATTTTGGCTAATCGTTTTATATCACCTAGGTTTCTTTTAAATCTGTCATCTCCACAGTGAGGAAGAAAAAACCCACTCCAGGCATTCACTTAAGATAACGCTTCTTCCTTTTCCAGGAATTGGGGGAGGGGGTGTTTATTTTGCTCGGGGTTTTTTTGCTGTGGTTGTTTGGGGTTTTTTTTTTGGGGGGGGGGGGGGGGGGTTTTTTTTTTTTTTTGAGGGGGCGACGACGACTTTGTTGCTTTGGGTTTCAACACATGCCATTTTAGAATTTTTTTCCTTAATGAAAAGGAAACGTTCAACATTGCTCACAAGCAACACCTGTCAATGCTGACTTATTTAAGACACCTTGGGAGAAAAACACAAGCTCAAGGCTCTGAAAAGCTGGCGTTTGCTGACAGCACTGAAGGTGGGAATGAGGAAAAATTAATCTTTATTTTTGTGCGCAATGCTACTAATAAAGAATTTGGTCTTTT
>NW_010298379.1:3828-4170 GCF_000700745.2 Antrostomus carolinensis
TGGGCACAGCCCGAGCTGGCAGCACAGTCCCGCAGCAGCATCCCTGCTCTTCCTAGGTGTTGGAAAGCAACATTTATCGACACTTCTATAGGATGCAGGCTTTTGGAAAGCTCTGCTTAGAAACAAATCGGTGTCATTTTAATTTTTGGGGAAAAAAAGAGAAAGAAGTTTGTCTATCCACAGAGCAAACAGCACAAGGTGGAGGCGGCTTCTCCTTCCGCGGTGTCTGGGCTGGGCTCTCTGCTCACCCTGCCTGGCCCTGCTTCTCCGTGCTCACTTTTACCCCCACCCCAGAGATTCCAAACTCCTTCCCGCCGCCGGCTTCTCCCCTTCCCTTCAATC
>NW_010298380.1:0-1470 GCF_000700745.2 Antrostomus carolinensis
TGGGCCTGAGGAGAGGTGTTTGCGCAGGGAAGGCTCGCTGCTGCCCTGCTGCCCACCAAACACCTCCTGAGGGCCTGTTTCTTCTTTTTTCCCCTCATTTCTGTCAGTACTTGAGCAGTGGGTGTCAGAGGAACCAACTGAATAGGTTATCGCGAAAGTTTGTCAATGGAAAGTCTTAATCACTTCTAGATGTGCATCTGAGACAGCTTATGGGAAACTGGGAGGTGCAGGGGATGGTGTGTGCAGAATGAGAACTGAATCGGTGGAGCAGGTCCAGAGGAGCCAGGAAGATGATCCAGGGGCTGGAACCCGTCTCTGCTCAGGAAAGGCTGAGGGAGCTGGGCTTGTTGAGCTCGGAGAAGAGGGGGCTCCGGGGAGAGCTCATTGCAGCCTTCCAGTACCTGAAGGGAGCTTCTAAACAGGAGGGAGAGTGACTTTTGACATGGGCAGGTAGTGAGAGGGCAGGGGGAAATTGTTTTAATCTAAGAGAGGGGAGGTTTAGATTAGATATTAGGAAGTTCTTCACTGTGAGGGTGGTGAGACACTGTCCCAGGTTGCCCAGAGAAGCTGTGGCTGCTCCTCCCTGGAAGTGTTGAAGGCCAGGCTGGATGAGGCTTTGAGCAACCTGGTCTAGTGGAAGGTGTCCCTGCTGCTGGCAGGGGGGTTGGGACTGGATGATCTCTAAGGTCGCTTCCAACCCAAACCATTCTGTGATAAGATGTTAATTGAATGCAGGATTAGATTAAATATTCCTGTGGTACTTCAGCAATGCGTAAATTTTTGGAAAAAATAAAAATGTTTATGAATAATGTCAACAAACATAACCCTCACAATGCATGTCATTAAAAGCATTTGAACATGCTCGCCTTGTGCTTGAGAGCAAGTAGCAGAAAGTTCTTTTTGTCCTGATTTGTGAATGAAATAAAAGATAGGTATTTGACTTTTGTTGCAACGATTCATAGTTCTGTCCTGTGAAAATAGTGAACAACTCCCTTTCAACTCATAAATACTTAATTTCAGACAGGTAAACTGTTTGGGGGAGGGAAGTTGCTTTCTTTAATAGTTTTCTATCCTCAAAAATACATGTTTAAACCCCTAAAATTTTAAAGACTTATAATGAAATACTTCTGAAGACTCACTGTTGGGATCTGCAGTCCAATTTCTATTCTAGAAATCGTAGTGCTCTTTTTAATAAACTTTCAGTTTAATTTTGAACAAGAAAATGGGGATTTCTATAGAGCAATATTTTGATGAACTTGTGTGTAATAAATACACTATCTTACAGACTGTAATGAGACCTCTAATTCTAATAGTTCATTCCATGAAAGTTTTATTAAAAACAACAGAAGTCCTCAAATTCTACCAGATCTTCAGACACAGTGAAGGACACGCAAACACATTTATAACGCCTTGGTTTGGGTTGTCTTGTGGAATGCTGGTAGAGCTGTATATAAACACTTCTTCAGTCCT
>NW_010298380.1:1488-4190 GCF_000700745.2 Antrostomus carolinensis
AAACCTGTAGCCCAACCTTATTTTTTTCAGTTCTGTCCCCTTGCTGAATTATTCAGGTTGTGGGTTATCTGTGCTGGGGATTGTTCTCGGAGTCACCAGGCTGGCCAGTGCAGTACAAATGTGGTTATACTTCTTTTTAGAGTAGCTGAGCTGGGTGTGTGACTCTTCTGCTCACATCCACTCGGTGTTGGTGAGTCCTGTGGTGTTTCAGCAGAATTATAGAGTCCCAGACTGGTCTGGGTTGGAAGGGACCTTAAAGATCATCCAGTTCCAACCCCCCTGCCATCAGCAGGGACACCTTCCACTAGACCAGGCTGCTCAAAGCCTCATCCAGCCTGGCCTTCAACACTTCCAGGGAGGGGGCTCCACATGGATCCTCAAGTCACCTAGAATGAGCTTGAGTCCTGCTGGGTCCAGTTTTTCTCCCCAGGGAGTCGAGCTCTGTGTGAGTTACAGTGCTCTAGGAAGGCTCCACGAGTTGCACTGATGTAGTCCCTTCTTCACTTCTCTTTAGTCTTGGGTCATGGAGACTTGATTATGTGTCAGTGAAGCATCCCAACAGTTAGTTAAACCAAAGTAGCCAAAGTTGGTGATCTGAATTAGTTCTGATTTGGCTTTTTAGGTCAGATGCAGATTGATGTGCTGTATCTTTATATAATCACATACCTTAGAGCTTTTTACTGTGTTAGCAACCACTGAATGCTGGCTGTCTTTTTTGTGGGATTAGATGACTGTTGTAACAGATATGTGATTTAGAGCCAAGAAAAGAGCAAAATTATTGTGACTATGAGGTCTGTAATTTGAGACACCCTAAAGGTTTCTGATTTAGTTGCACCAAAAAAAAGTTTAGGCTTTTTTGTGATCTGAGATTTCTACCCAGTTCTACTTGGGTAGAAGTTGGAATTTAAGATGAAATAGCATTATTTTATTGACCAGATTTACTCTTAGTAAGTTTTATTAACATTTTTTTTTCCTAGAGTCCATTTAATTTTAATTTACAACAAATTAAATAATAAACAAGAACAGTATCCATTTTAATCAATTGACTGTTTTTCTTCTGAGGAATCCAATCTTTCAAAGCTGTTAAAACACCTAGAGATGTTGATAGGAAGCTATATGCATTTCTTCCCTTCTCCCTCCAAAGGCCGGAGGAGTTTTGACAGTGCCAGTGTACTCTTAAATCGGATTAGGTCTCTTGCAGAGGCACAGATAAGAGTCCAGAGAAGGGTAATTTGCAGTTGAGCAGTTATCCAGCTATGATTTCTTGGAGGGCCTGTAAGCTTATCAGAAACAAACCAGAATTGATGAGAGTAAAGTGTGACGTGGCTGAGCTCAACTCAGCGTTCTCCTAGGTGGTTTCTCAGCTTGCCCGTCCTGGCTGCTGTCTTTGCCATCCAGTCTTCTTGTTCTTTAGATTCTGAGAATTACTAGATCATGTGCTCTCATTTAATTTTCAAGAGTGGAGCAGTTATTATTGTTTTCTCAACTAATATTGAATTATCAACTTCTAATGAGTTTATTACAATGAAAATAAAGAATTCTTTATTGGTGCTTGTCAGCTCTGATAACTGCTGAAATACAAGTGGGTAAACAAACCTTTAGTAATACTTCCCACCCAAATATCCCAAAACAAAGTCTTTCTAAAAATATCTTCCACAGTTACTAATGACAGTATACTAGATAAAGAGGTATAAAAACTAAGAATGATTGAATTTCCAAAGCAGATAATATGAAAGCACAAAATTCCATAGGCCTTTCATAATTCCTGTGTTATAAGTAGTTCTGTGAGGAAGGAGTGAAAGCCAGCTTCATGGAACCCATCTGCAGATCTGTCTTCTGTATAGATGATCTGGTGTCTGAAAAGGAATGCCTCATTATCTGTTCCTCTCACATTTTAATGGATGTGTTTGCATGCCCATGGAAGACACGTTTGTGCATCTTCCTTGCTCCAGCTTTGTACTGAATTTGGTTGCATGTGCCTGGCTTCCTTTGGAACACAAACTAAAATGGTGCTGATTTAATGCAAGAGAAAAACCTTCACTGAGCACAGACTGTGGCTGGAAGAGACCGAGAGAGGCTGTCACACCTCTGGCTGTGGAACTTTTCAAGAGCTGACTGGGCAATTCAGTATTGCTCTAAGAAGTAGACTAAAAGGAAGGCAATAACTTTCAATTCTGTGTTGATTTCTCACTTTGAAGAGGTGAAATGTTAGTATTTGCACTTTTTTTTAATGCAGAGAAATTATAGACAAGTGTAGTTACCTGACAAACTACTAGTGTTTGCCTTTGACTAGTAAGATACTATCACCTTGTTTAGACTGGTACTAAAATATCACAGCACTGCTGGAAGGGAAGAGTTGAGTTTGTGATCTTGATTGAAAAGCTGAACGTGGTTGGATGTTATAATAGGTGATTACAAATATTGTGGCAATGCAAGGAAGATTTAGTGTTGTGTAAAACTCCAGTTTGCTCTGTCTTTATGGAGGTGTTCTCTAAATCAGCAGTAAACACAGGAATAGATTGATGGATAAAATGCCTGAGCAAGGGTTGAGTGACCTTTTTTAGAACTGAGTTTGGGACATCAGCCCCTACAGTGATTCTGTTGTTTTGCTATTAACTTGCCTTGGTTCTGTTGATTAAAAGGTACTGTCTGTGAAAACTCAATGGATTATCAGGTTTCACAGAATCACAGAATGTCAGGGA
>NW_010298381.1:0-2215 GCF_000700745.2 Antrostomus carolinensis
CCTCCCCTTCTCCCCTCTCTCTATTTTTCCTCTTTCCCCTCAGAACACCCTGTACTTTGCCACTGCAGGATCAGCTCAGGTGTAGACACAGGTGGAGTTAATTTCTACACAGCCTTTCTCATCTCCCCCCTGACCATGAGCATTTCTATTGGCACTCCCTTGCTTCTACCACACAACTTGCAATGCTCTATTGTTGTCTGGGAAAAAAAAACCCCCCCTTATCTATATTTGATGTGTTTTATACTAATGTCCTCGGTTCCCGGGTTGAATTGCTCGTTTCAAGTGTTAACCAGGCGATGGCAGGAAATAAATGCAAGAAGCAGGCTGTTAAAAGGAAGCATCATTTCATTAAATTAAAATCCACCCGTGTAAATACATTTTCATTATCAGGAGGGAAAGTGCAGACAAGGCAAAGGAGACTTTTGAATATGAAAATGTCTTTATCTGGAGGTCTGGATGTGCCTGAGACGGGGGAATGGGAATTGCAGTAGATGAAGTTGTTGCTGGTCCCATTGAGAACCAGCAACCACCAAAAAAAAATTACTTATTTTTAATTTATTATTATTTTTTAAAAAAAAATTATTTTTACAACTTATTTTGGAAAAAGACGGATATTTCCACACTGTTACCACCTTGTTGGCCCACCCAGTGGGGTTTTCCTGGTGCCCCACAAAAGGAATAAGAAATTAAAGGTTTTTCAAAGGGTCAGAGGCTTTGGAGGGGTTGAACCCAAGAGGTGGATACCATAGTTTGGTTTTCTGTCCATCTGGTTGGAGAAATTGAGGTGTGGGGTGGACTCAAGAAGGGTTTTTGGGTGCCCTATTGAATATATCCCAAAGTTCCTCTTGACTTTGATGCCCAGAGCTGGGAATGCTTTTTAAAATTCATTTATTTTTTCATTCTTAACCTTAAATATCTCTTTCTGAAACCGGAGTGAGTTCTCAACCATGGATCCCTGACTCCACACAGGAGGTGCTGGTCCTGGCAAACACCAGCTGGAATTACCAATATGCCAAAGAGCTGCTTTACCTAATCTGGTTAGAGGAGAAAGGACTAAACAGTCCCTTTGGATGCACCATTTCACACCATAAATGGTTTAGTGGTGGCTTGATGGGAATTAACTGGGTTTGGAGATAATGAGGGAGAATCATGGCACATGGAGGGTCTCCCTGTTTATTTTCCAGCTTGGGTATGTTTTGATTGAATTCCCATGATTTTTTCTGTGCCATCACAAGGGGGAGAAATTGGTATTTCTGTACCCAAAATTGAGTCACTCATGAGATGATGAGTAGCCGGGAGCTTTAAAACTACAGTAATCACGAGAGCTGTCAAACAGCACATTAAAATAAGTAATTACAAGCGTGGAGGGTTCCCAATTCTGTGCAAATTTTAGCTTAACATAATTTTTCATACAAAGGAAAAAAAAAAAATAATAAAAAGGAGATTGAATAGATTGTAACTGGCTTCACTTGTAGCCTGTTTTACACCTTCAAACCTGGTGCTCCAGGGACTGATTATTTTCCATCTGCTTCCTCTGAGCAGAAACCTGTGATGCTATGGCACGTGGTCAGGAGTAAAAAAAAAAAATAATAATAATAAAAAATTGGGTTTTGGGGATTTTTTTAAAGCTGTAGAGTTTTTTTTTTCTAGTCAAGGAGAATTTTAGCTACAGAATAAAATGGTCCCATGATATTAAAAAAAAAAAACCTCCCTTAAATATAGACTCGTAAGTGGTTCAGTTTTCATAAAAGATCTTTTGATTTGGGAGAGAGAGAAGAGAGGCTTAAATTTTTTTGTCAGTGGTTTTGGATGAACCTTTTTTTTCCTGCAGAATGTCTTTGTGGAGGGAGGGAAGGGTGATTGACTGACAGCGGCGCCGCTTTGAAGACGTTTGGGAGTGATTGCAATAGGTTTTTTTAACGTTCTCAAATTGTCAAAATGGAGCAGCTTTGTAGTTGCAAATGATTTGCTTTGGAAAGTAAAGCAGGTGATGGGAGGAAATTGAAATCTAGAATGAGTAGAAACACACCTGGGAGCTGGCGTGCCTCTAGCCCATCACCCGTCGTGGTCCTTTAAAGCAAGTCTGGGTTTATCTGTTGGCTCAGGAGCAACCCCCTGTCGTCGTCTTGGGGATTCTTCAGGTGACAACGGGGTTTTCATGACCCCAAAAGCCATGACATGTCTTGTCTGTGGCCTTTTGATCATAGAATCATAG